>NC_041392.1:272021401-272039022 GCF_002162155.2 Triticum dicoccoides | reverse complement strand
TTGTTCTTTGCCGATCTCGATTGTGGATTTTCATCTAAGTATGTGGTGATGAATAATGCAAATTTTATTAGCTTCGATGCCATGCTATTCATAGTGGTTTAAATAACTTGTGTTTCTTATACTGGAAAGTAATTCAGAATTTGTTTCTGTTTCAATTAGAGCCCTGATGGAGACAAGGATTGTGTGGTTGTACATGTCACTCGCTATAAGGCGGATGACCTGAATATACACACTGGGAAAACAGAGTTTTTAGGTTGTTGGATCCTGGAAGCTATTTGTGCTTATACCAATGAAGAGTTGTATTCTAGCCTCACTATTGTCAGGCGTGTTGTCCAGGGTGTACTGAAGCACAAGAAGTTCAAAGCTACTCCTTCGTTTGTGAGGCATACTGTTCTTGTCAAGCTTACACAGGAAGATGACGTGGCATCCCTCCACAAACAAGTTTATGAGTGGCAAGGCCACAAGGTTATCTTCATGAAGGTTCACAGGATTGAGCTGCCGCCGGACGTCCTCAATGATGTTCATGGCAAGGTCCGTCTTGTGTCCAGCCCAAATTAGATCGAGGCATGAAATAGTTGCCCCAACTAGTGTTTAATAGTAGTTTCGATTGTGTCTAATTATCTGAACCTTGCATGTTATCGAGCCCTCTGGGGCTAGTACTCTGTTTGAATCCGTCTATGGGAACTGCTGCTACTTTTGTGTGCCCGTGAATCATGTGAGAACCATCGTAATTGTTGCCAAAACAGATGCACCCTCACTAGTTTTTTTCATGAATATGGCATGGTAAGACATAAGTTGTCACGGTTTATCATACGAGCAGTGTGTGTTTTGATGAAATAGAGTACTCGTTCGAGAACTGTGCGCCGACGTATACATAAATATTTGTAAACACTGTTGGTGCTACCCCACTTGTAAGCAGTTGTGCAAAACACGGGACATCGGCTCAGCTCGCTTCAACACTAGGCTATCGACCAGCTAACAATCAAAAATCTGTTGTCTGACATATAAGCAACTATGTATCTTGTTACAATGGTTCATGCAGTTAACTGAGGCCACAATGTAAATTCCAAACGTTCACATGCTAGTCTAGCATTCATGTGGAACACTCACATTAAACTCGGCTTCATAAAAAACTTGAAAAGCATAAGTTAAGCAATTTTATACATCTCAATGATTCATAGAACATAACAAACATATATTAGTTCACAGCAAAAGACAAAGTTGTGAGAAGGTTTACAAATCAGGAAAAAACAAGCAAGGCTTCTCTGAGCAAAGGGCCTCCCGGTAGGCTTAAATTTCCTAGAGTTCACTCTGGTTTTTTCTTGTTGCCAGCATCTAGGGTTAGGTTCTCTCATTCCAGAATGACCAATTATAATTGTGTTCTTAGCTAGAATGCTGAACTGAACCATGTAGTGTACTGACCAGCTGAAAGTCTTGTGCATTCCACTAAATTTAAGCACCGCTATTTGTAGAAATAAGCAGACCACAATGCCTCTTGTCGGCACACCTGTCCAAAAAACCGTCGTGCAGCCATGTCAGCTAGTCCTCGATCCATGGATGAACCGGTAGAAAGTGCATTCCGGACTAGGATGTAGTTGTTTTCGCTCGTCCCTACACTGCAATCAGGAAGTAAAACATACGAATCAACTTCTTTTATATTGTGTTGGTCATTCTACCTAGTAAGTACCAATGTAGGAATACCTGGAAGACGGGTGGTTAGACGACGACAAGGAGGGATAGCCATCTCATTTTGCGCAGTTCTACTAAAAGTGAGGTGTGTGCTTTTGATTACGCGGATAGAAACAATAGGGAGACAGACATCCCAAAATGATATGGAGACAGACATCCCTGTTTGCGCAAATACGAAATACGATTATTTAAAGAGTGACAGATATTTTGCAGTGGCGTATGATTAACAGCAGCATCTATTGTGTTATAATTGGCACTAGATTGATAGTATGAAAGTGTCCTGAAGTAAGTAGCATCACATCACATTAACACTGCCACTAGATTAACATGCAGAACAATAGCATTAATATTACTGTCATGAGAGTAGCACATGGTCAGTAAATGTGCAATCAAATTTGTGCAGTTCCATTGGGATGAAGCAATGTTAGTGGTGTGAGATTTAAGTGTAACTGCAAAAACACAATTCATGGGAAATAAAGCAAGACGGAAGCACTTCATAAAATGGTGGTGACATTGCTTCAATTTATCGACGGCACTAGACCATTACTTATAGTGACATTAGGTGGCATTGCTTAATGCTTCATGTGATTTTGCATTAACGGTAGCGATATGGGCGTAGGCACAACAGGGGCATAAAGTGGTGAGGAAGATGTGGTTGCCGAGAGCGGCAACCATGCAGGCAGCATGTCTGCATTTGTCCCATTTTTTATCTCCTCGGCAACAATTTCCTATGTGAGCACAGGAAATCTAGACCTGCTCATTCTCATTTGCGTTGTCCCCCAACACCCGTCACTTTCTTTCCTTTTTCAACCAAGAGATAGGTCCACTTCCCCCCACCCTTCGCCATCCACCATGCTTTCTTCGTCTTTTCAACCAAGAGACCGGTTGGGTAGCCAGTATCTACTACTTTCCCCCGAATCCTCTTATAACCAAGTCCTAGATTCATGCTATAGCTTTCCCACTTTCTTCCCTGTTTGAACCAACTCTTAGAGTTGACTGTATGAACTAGCTTTACCTCTAATAATAGTAAAAGTCTAGGTGGCTTTGGAACAGCTGGCGGAATTAGAAAAAGATCCACACGAAGACAAGTGGGGAGCTTGGGCAGTAGAGCAAGGCGGGTTTCGAAGGAATATATACCCGAGGGTCGTTGACATGTGGCAAAGACGGCGTCGGGAGGCCGCATCTTGGCCACTGATACGTCTCCAACGTATCTATAATTTTTGATTGTTCCATGCTATTATATTATCAACCTTGGATGTTTTATATGCATTTATATGCTATTTTATATGTTTTTTGGGACTAACCTATTAACCTAGATCCCAGTGCCAATTTCTATTTTCCTTGTTTTTTGAGTTTTACAGAAAAGGAATACCAAACGGAGTCCAATTAACGTGCCAATTTTGACGATTTTTATGGACCAAAAGAAGATCCGGGAGTAAAACAGTTGGGCCAGAAGAGTCCCGGGCCATCCACGAGGGTGGGGGGCACGCCCACGCCCGCCGGGCGTGTGGGCCTACCTCGTGGGTGACTCGGGCACCTCCTTGACGTGAGACCGACGCCAAAAATTCCTATAAATACAAAAACCTCCAGAAAATAACCTAGAGTGGGAGTTCCGCCGCCGCAAGACTCTGTAGCCACCGAAAACCAATCTAGACCCATTCTGGCACCCTGCCGGAGGGGGGGGGAATCCTCTCCGGTGGCCATCTTCATCATCCCGGCACTCTCGATGACGAGGGAGTAGTTCACCCTCGGGGCTGAGGGTATGTACCAGTAGCTATGTGTTTGATCTCTCTCTCTCTCTCGTGTTCTTGATTCATCATGATCTTGATGTATCGCGAGCTTTGCTATTATAGTTGGATCTTATGATGTTTCTCCCCCTCTACTCTCTTGTGATGAATTGAGTTTTCCCTTTGAAGTTATCTTATCGGATTGAGTCTTTAAGGATTTTAGAACACTTGATGTATGTCTTGCATGTGCTTATCTGTGGTGACAATGGGATATCATGTGATCCTCTTGATGTATGTTTTGGTGATCAACTTGCAAGTTCCGTGACCTCGTGAACTTATGCATAGGGGTTGGCACACGTTTTCGTCTTGACTCCCGGTAGAAACTTTGGGGGCACTCTTTGAAGTTCTTTGTGTTGGTTGAATAGAAGAATATGAGATTGTGTGATGCATATCGTATAATCATACCCACGGATACTTGAGGTGACATTGGAGTATCTAGGTGACATTAGGGTTTTGGTTGATTTGTGTCTTAAGGTGTTATTCTAGTATGAAGTTTATGATAGATTGAATGGAAAGAATAGCTTCATGTTATTTTACTACGGACTCTTGAATAGATAGATCAGAAAGAATAGCTTTGAGGTGGTTTCGTACCCTACAACAATCTCTTCGTTTGTTCTCCGCTATTAGTGACTTTGCAGTGACTCTTTATTGCATGTTGAGGGATTGTTATATGATCCAATTATGTTATTATTGTTGAGAGAACTTGCACTGGTGAAAGTATGAACCCTAGGCCTTGTTTCCTAGCATTGCAATACCATTTGCGCTCACTTTTACCACTTGCTACCTTGCTGTTTTTATATTTTCAGATTACAAAAACCTTTATCTATCATCCATATTGCACTTGTATCACCATCTCTTCGCCGAACTAGTGCACCTATACAATTTACCATTGTATTGGGTGTGTTGGGGACACAAGAGACTCTTTGTTATTTGATTGCAGGGTTGCTCGAGAGAGACCATCTTCATCCTACGCCTCCCACGGATTGATAAACCTTAGGTCATTCACTTGAGGGAAATTTGTTGGTGTCCTACAAACCTCTGCACTTGGAGGCCCAACAACGTCTACAAGAATAAGGTTGTGTAGTAGACATAAGCCACAATACCGCAGGAAGGAACAAGGGGTCGGAGGCCCTCCCAAGCCAGCGCTCTCTCGGAGAGAACGGCACAGCCGCCAATGGAGACACATGGGCAGCCGTTGGTCTCCCCCCTCGCCACTGACGACAACGTGAACAATGCACCTACACCCCTGTCCCATTCGAGGTTGTCCGGCCGGATTTGTGACCAGCCGTGAGCTGAGAGAGAGTGTGGCCACCTATGTCTTGCTTAGATCTAGAGAGCATGAGAGAGTGAACGAGAGGAACCCTAGTAAAGCAAGCGCCAAGGCTCCTGCTTATATATATAGTGGAGTGATTTTGTTGTACCAGCTTCAAAAAAATGCGCTACTACGTGTACCCGCGAGTGGTGTGAGAGAACTAGTGCGGTCCTGCACCGCTTCTCTTCGTGAGAGTACAATATACTATGCCCAAAGAACGTTCGCCACAAGAGTAATAGTATAAGTGTGTGACATGTGAGCTAAAATAAAATGTGCGCGACGTCTTTTGTTTTTTAGAAGTTCTGAGGGTAGGGTGTGAAGAGCACATATGTGTGTGACGTCTACCTACAGATAGACGGTGGGTGTGAGAGGACTCGCGAGAGTCGTGACTCGCAAGGGTGCGTGTGCGTGAGAGAGAGGGGGGCACATATCAATGCAATGCATGTGTCCATAAATCATTATCTGACAAACGTTCTCCACAAGCCTTTTCCTGACGAACACCGTAAGAACCGTTAGATTGGCATCCGACAGTGTCAGTTTTGCCATCTCATTTAACAGAACAGCCACTCCTCCTACACACAAATCTTCCATGTGAGTGTTAGCAACTGCTATATATGCTCCCTCCGCTCCAAAATGCAGTGCATATAGCTTTATTGAAAATTCGAACCTCACAAACTTTTACCGAGTTTTCCTGTACCAAATTGCACATGTAGAATACCCTGTATATATCATTTCATTCATCTTCGAGAGGTAACTATAAAGATGGGGGAGGAGTCTACAAAGAAAGACCATCGTATCACTTGCAACAATTTCAACAATCCTTTGGTGTGGAGGAATATCATACGAACTCTATATGATATGATTTTTATAGGATTTTTTCCTTTAGAGCCAACTGGTTCATAGGAATAGATTCATATACTCCACATTTCAAAGGAAATAAACATGGTATCATTTCTATAGATTTAGAGCCACTTGGTTCATATGAATGGAGTCCTATACTCCCATAATTTCAAAGGAAAATAAACATTAGCGTATATTCAATAGAAAAGTTCCTATGATATGAACCAAATTACATCTCTTTTCTAATCCCTCCTCTTAGGAATTGAGATACATGTCATCTCTAGATTCAACAGAAAAGTTCCTATGATGTGAACCAAATGACATCTCTTTTCCAATCCCTACTCATAGGAATTGAGATACTCCATGTCATCTCTTTCCCTACAACTTCCATGTATACATCTTCTATTCCTAAATAGCTAGTACAACCCACTATATAGTAGCTTTTTTTCCAAGACATGCAACTATGGCACAAGAACTATATAGTGTGCGAATAACTTTGAAAGTTGGTCGCTGGATGAAGCTAATCCGACAGTGCAGAGATGGAAAATCCGAGCACTACTGGCCGTTGGATATCATCAGCATTCCATCAGATCTGCCACATGTACAATTTAGAAGACTCCATGGTTGAACTTAAGCATAATGCACAAACTCAAAACACAAGCACTTATCCTTTGTTCTAGAATCTTCCGTATCATAATTGATTTTTTTCTATATGAATTGCCATTATTTGTTTTTTACTTTATGCTTTACAATGCACAACTCCATGAATCTTAACATTTTTATAAAACTAATTGATTTTGAATGAGATGAACTATAAGAACTAAACGAACATCTACATCATGCACATATGACTCAAAGCTCTACATGCTATAGTGTGTATTTATTCATAATTTGGTTTCGAAATCTCATGCGTTCAATGCATGTGTACCTTACTAGTTTTGAGTAGAGTAGCAAATTTCATGCGGCCCCGGGTATATCGAAATGCAGGGCCCATGCATCATTGCCTTTCGGTCAAACCTACATCCACAATTTTTTCTACGTACTATATCTCCACTGCTCCCTGAACCCAGAATGCTGCCTTGTTCCCCTAAAACCAAGCGGCCCACACATATTTAAGGCGTCGACTCGAACTCAATCCCTCTCCCGTTTACTACGACGTGGCCCCACATGCCATAGTAGTACTCCTACAAACCCCACCGCCGCACACATCATCGGTTTTCTTCAAGAGGACAAGGGAGAAGCCGACTTGTAGTGGAGGCGCTTTCAAAAAAAATGATCTGTAGTGGAGACCCCTACCCTAGGGTGCCCTAGGTAGCTGCCGCACGCATAATTGGTTTTCTCTTTTCTTTATGCTCTTGCGCCCTAGAGTGAAATGATGGTTGCTTCATCCGTCCAGCTTAATGCGGGAAAGGTGGGGCTTTGTGATTTGACCCCTCATCGCTCATTTTCTATTACTGCGGCGCTACAACCGGGGTGCCTCCAATTCCAACCGCTGCTCCAAACTATAATTTGGTGCATCGCACGTGGAACAACACGGTGGATGAGCCACATGTCGGCCAAAGGGGTCCTGTTAAGTGTGTCGCCATTTCGTGTGCGGACTGACCCTGCTTGAGTTGCTACGCCAACACGACAGGTGCAGCCTACCACTTGGTTTTGCTCGTTGGTGAATCCAGACTATAATGATCTAAAAAGATACATATTGAACTACCCTCTCCGTCTTGTTTTTTAGGCGTCTCAGTTTATAGGGCGTGCACGTAGTTCTAGGTCATCCATTTGACTAACTAAATATGAGTTACTATGTCACAAAAAGTATATCATTGGATTATTAAGCGGATGTAGTTTCTAAACATATATTGTTCATAACATATATAGCCAGTTAAATTCTCAACCTAGAATGACGTGCATGCCATATAAACCGATGATGACCCACAAGTATAGGGGATCTATCGTAGTCCTTTTGATAAGTAAGAGTGTCGAACCCAACGAGGAGCAGGAGGAAATGATAAGCGGTTTCCAGCAAGGTATTCTCTGCAAGTACTGAAATAAGTGGTAACAGATAGTTTTGTGATATGATAATTTGTAACGAGCAACAAGTAACAAAAGTAAATAAAGTGCAACAAGGTGGACCAATCCTTTTTGTAGCAAAGGACAAGCCTGGACAACCTTTTATATGATGTAAAGCACTCCCGAGGACACATGGGAATATCGTCAAGCTAGGTTTCATCATGTTCATACGACTCATGTTCGGTACTTTGATAATTTGGTATGTGGGTGGACCGGTGCTTGGGTGCTGGCCTTAGTTGGACAAGCATCCCACTTATGATTAACCTCTATTGCAAGCATCCGCAACTACAACAAAAGTATTAAGGTAAAACTAACCATAGCATGAAATATATGGATCCAAATCAGCCCCTTACGAAGCAACGCATAAACTAGGGTTTAAGCTTCTGTCACTCTAGCAACCCATCATCTACTTATTACTTCCCAATGCTTTTCCATAAACCATTTTATACAGAGACATACCCATAGGATTTTTATATGCAGTTCTATAGGCCCATAATGCATCATCAAGTTTCTTGGACCAATTCTTTCTAGACCGATTGACAGTCTTTTGCAAAATTAATTTGAGTTCTCTATTACTTAGTTCTACTTGACCACTAGACTGTGGGTGATAAGGAGATGCAATTCTATGATTAACATCATATTTAGCAAGCATTTTACGGAAAGCACCATTAATAAAATGTGAACCACCATCAGTCATTAAATATCTAGGGACTCCAAATCTTGGAAAAATAACTTCTTTAAGCATTTTAATAGAAGTGTTATGATCAGCACTACTAGTTGGAATAGCTTCTACCCACTTAGTAACATAATCAACATCAACTAGAATATGTGTATAACCATTAGAGGAAGGAAAGGGTCCCATATAGTCAAAGCCCCAAACATCAAATGGTTCAATAACAAGTGAATAATTCATAGGCATTTCTTGACGTCTACTAATATTACCAATTCTTTGACATTCATCACAAGACAAGACAAACTTACGGGCATCATTGAAGAGAGTAGGTATAACGCCCTCAATGCGGCTATATCTCCCACGTGTCGAAGCATGACTTAGAGGCATAACCGCATTGAAAGCAATGTCGCAAGTGAGGTAATCTTCACACAACCCATGTAATACATAAGGGAAAGAGATACATAGTTGGCTTACAATCGCCACTTCACACAAATACATGAATAAAGCATTACATCAACCATATACAATCAAGGTCCGACTACGGAACCAAAATAAAAAAGACTACCCCAAAAGCTACACAGATCCCCGATCGACCCCAACTGGGCTCCACTACTGATCAACTGGAAGCGGATAAACATAAAGGACAAGATCTTCATCAAGCTCCTCCTTGAGCTTGGTTGCGTCACCTGCTCGGTAACATCGGCACCTGCAAACTGGTTTTGGAAGTATTTGTGAGTCACGGGGACTCAGCAATCTCACACCCTCGCGATCAAGACTATTTAAGCTCATAGGTAAGGTAAAAGGTATGAGGTGGAGCTGCAGTAAGCGACTAGCATATATGGTGGCTAACATACACAAATGACAGCGAGAAGAGAAGGCAAAAGCACAGTCGAACAACTATGATCAAGAAGTGATCCTAGAACAACCTACGTCAAGCATAACTCCAACACCGTGTTCACTTCTCGGACTCCGCCGGAAAGATACCATCACGGTTACACACGCGGTTGATGTATTTTAATTAAGGTCAACTTCAGGTTTTCTACAACCGGATGTTAACAAATTCCCATCTGCCCATAACCGCGGGCACGACTTTCGAAAGTTCAAAACCCTGCAGGGTGTCCCAACTTAGCCCATCACAAGCTCTCACGGTCAACGAAGGATATTCCTTCTAGTGGGAAGACCCGATCAGACTCGGAATCCCGGTTACAAGACATTTCGACGATGGTAAAACAAGTCCAGCAACACTGCCCGAATGTGCCGACAAATCCCGATAGGAGCTGCACATATATCGTTCTCAGGGCACACTCAGATGAGCACTATGTACAACTAAAACCAGCCCTCGAGTTTCCCCGAGGTGGCGCTACAAGTGGCTCTATTTGGATCAACACTCAGAGGAGCACTGGCCCGGGGGGGTTTAAATAAAGATGACCCTTGAGTCTGCAGAACCCAAGGGAGAAAAGGCTAGGTGGCGAATGGTAAAACCAATGTTGGGCATTGCTGGAGGAGTTTTATTCAAGGCGAACTGTCAAGGGGTTCCCATTATAACCCAACCGCGTAAGGAACGCAAAGTCCGGGAACATAACACCGATATGACGGAAACTAGGGAGGCAAGAGTGGAAAAAAACACCAGGCATAAGGCCGAGCCTTCCACCCTTTACCAAGTATATAGATGCATTAATTAAATAAGAGATATTGTGATATCCCAACAAGAATATCCATGTTCCAAACATGGAACAAGCTTCAATCTTCACCTGCAACTAACAATGCTATAAGAGAGGCTGAGCAAAGCGGTAACATAGCCAAACAACGGTTTGCTAGGACAAGGTGGGTTAGAGGCTTGGTTCAACAATATGGGAGGCATGATAAGCAAGTGGTAGGTATCGCAGCATAGGCATAGCAAAAGAGCGAGCAACTAGCAAGCAAAGATAGAAGTGATTTCGAGGGTATGGTCATCTTGCCTAAGATCTCGCAAGGAAGAAGAACGAGTCCATGAAGAAGACAAACGGACGTAGACGAACGGATCCTCACACACACGACGTTATCGGAACCAACCCGAAGAAGCAACACCGGAAAGAAGCAAACAACATAGTAAAACATCCACCACATAAACATGGCATGATGCACAATCAAGTATGATGCATGTCCGGTTTAATGAAGCATGGCATGGCAAAGTGCACAAGCAATTCTACAAATTAAGTGGAGATCAATATGCAACGAGTTGCATATTGACGAAACACCACATTCATTAATTTAGTTCTCTCTCGGTTATGTACCCAACAATATTAAATGCTGTTAGCATGGCAAGAGGTGAAGCATAATGAAACTATCTACCTAGGCAAGTTTAAATGAGGCCAGAAGCAACGAACAACAATTCCGGTAAATCCCCATATGCAAATATTAGGTTTGGTACTGTTCTGCCCTAAACACAATTTTAGGGTTGTTAAACATGCGAAGTGATGTCACCATGTTAAACTAGGCATTTTTCTACCCCATTTACATATAAAGTTAATTAAGTTTGGAGCTACGGTTATTTAGTTATGAATTAAAGCATTTTAACATGACATAGGAGCAAATTTAATGAAACATCATTTTAAACATTTCAAACATGGATGAAAGTTGCATATTATTAAACTAGACAAAATTATAAGCAACTTTCATATATAATTTATTTAGATCCGATGCACGGTTGTGAAGTTATTAAATGCATGAAGAACATGGGCTTTTCTTTAAAAACCACAGTCTCTGGAAAATGATAAAATCGCACAAAGGAAAAAAAACTATGGGCCGAAACAGAGGCCGGCCCAACATTGCATAGGGGCTCGGGTGCTGCTCACCATGGGCCAAAGGCCCAGATCTGTGGAGGTGGGGACTGGGCCTCGGTCAACAAACGAAGAGGAGGCAGCCCAGGCGCGTGGAGGTGCGGTCAATCCGGTCGAGCGGGGCGGTGAGCTGCTCTTCTCGTTCTGAAGGAAACCTGCAGCGACAGGTTCAGGGCGACGCAAGCGCCGGGGAGGTTCTGGCGACGGGGTCGACGGTAACAGGCGGGTATGCATCGGAGATGGCCGGATCTGGTGTCCAATCGGGTCAGGGAGGCGAGGTGGCATCGGGCGAGCTCCAGCTCGTTGCAGGGGATGCAGGGGCGGCAGGGACTTGGCGGACAGCGCAGGTGGTCTCTTGTGGGCGGCGCGGTGCCCTGGAGGCGGGAACGAGGCCGAGGACACGGGCCACGTCGGATTCGGCCGGCGGGAGCCCATCTCCGATGATGGTGGCACCGGCTGTTGCTCCTGTTTGAGGCAAGGACAGGGAGAGAGAGAGTTAATCAAAGAAGCCGAACGAAAAAGGGGAAGAAGAGAGAAGGCGAGGGCCGCAGGCGCGTGAGGAGGAGGCAACGGGCGCGCTGGCGGCCCTGCTGCTCGGGTGCTGGTCACGGCAGAGGCTCGGGGCAGAGGAGGAGCACGGCGAAGTCGAGACAGAGGCGGGATCGGGCAGAGGAGGTGCCCATGGCGTTGGACTTGGCGTCCTGCAGGTCCAGCAGGGATGGCGACCTTGATGCAGGGGAGAGATGGAGGCGTGGATTCGGTGAGGCGGTGGAGTTCCTTCGGTGGCCATGGCGCCTGGCATGCTCCCTGTTGCAGCTGTACAGAGAGAAAGAGAGAGATGTGAGAGGAGGGAGTAGAGGCAGGGAAGGATAAGGAAAGGAGAAGGAGAGGTCTGGCTATGGTCTCGGTGGTTGGCACCGGTTGGGAAGCGAAGAGCAGCGGAGATCGGCGAGGTGTGTGGGTTTGACGATGGTGATCTGGGAGGATCCTGAGGTGGGAGGAGGTGGTTGTGGTCTCGGTGGTTGGTTGAGTGGGGATTGAGAGGTAGTGTGTGGTTGGTGCGAAGGGGATCCCGAGGTGGGAGAAAAACAGTGGTGGCGGCGGAGGATTTGATGGATGGGACATCTCCATAGATTTTAGGGTTTGGTCCTCTTATATATATCGATGGGATTAAGTTTAGGGGCTATACGGTCCATCCGATCGTTATCGGGCGGTCGAGAAAAATATAGGTTAGGAAGCCCAATTAACAAAACGGAGACGTTTTGTAGACGTTTGGGGATGATCCGGACACAAAGGTGGCGACAGTCCGGGTCGGGTTCGGGACAACTTTCGGACGCGCGCGAGGGGGGCTGCGGGCTGATGAAAGAGGTTAGATTGGACCTGGCGGTAGGTAGTGAGCTGTATAAACGGTCTCGAGCTGAGAGAAGAGAAGAGAGGGAGGCCCGGCGACTGTTTCCGGAGACCGAAAACGTCCGACGTTAGACCGGCTATACTGCCGCTATAGTTAACCGTTGGGGCGTCAAACGAACTCCGAATGCGACGAAAATTGACAGGCGGCCTACCTACAACATAAAAACACCGCACGCCAACTTTCATCCCATTCTGAGAACATTTTCCGGACACTTATAAAATACTATTTCGGACGTGCCGCGGGCGCGTGCAAGTGTGTCTGGGCTCAGAACGGGTAACGGAAAGAACAGGGAGACCGGGACGGATGCAAGTTTTGAAAACCTGATGATGCAATGCACATGATGACATGATATGAAATGCATGACACGCAAGCAAAGACAAGGCAACAACAGCGAATAACTGGAGGACACCTGGCACATCGGTCTTGGGGCGTTACAACACTCCACCACTATGAGAGGATCTCGTCCCGAGATCTAGAATGGCACCAGAGGGACAACGGAAGAGAAAGAGGAGAGGTAAAACTAAGTTGCTTCTTTGACAAACGAGTGAAACCAAGAAACCTTGAAAAGTTGAACAAATTGAAAGAAAGAATACAACGGAGATGAACGAAGTTGAAAACACCCCGTTAGTAAAGAGGAACAAGGAAGAACAATTTCTTATAGCACTCCGGTTGAAAAGAGATACAAGACTTGATAGGATGAAAAGGATTTGAGCAAACGGGCACAACACTCCGGTTAAACAAGATAGAGAAGGAAAGAGACTGATATAATTTGGACAGCACTTTGACTGTAAATGGAAGAAATTGAACATGATCTTGACAAACCGAGATGAGGAGTGAAAAGTGCAACATCACTAGACCTCCGGGAGAAAGAATAGAAGTTGGCTCTTGGAAAGGAAAGAATTGAGAGGAAAAAGACATCTTCTACCACAATAGAATTTGGAAAAGCATCCTTAAAAGAAGGGTTGAACGGAATTGTTGGAAAACCAACAATGAAAAGGATAAGCTTGATATGGTCTTATGGAATACACCTCAAATTATGAGGTGACAACCTGCCACTCACGGAAAAAGAATTGGATTTATATGAACAAATTGACGAGAAAGTATGTCGCACCAGAAAGGATAAATGAAGAAATTGGATCATTTATAAGCACCATAGATAACAACAATCCTTAGGGAAAGCTTTAGGTGAAATATAACCCAAGGTAACTCCAATGACAATATTGATGGATTTAAAATACCTCATTCTTAATAACATGTGAATCATGAAACATGAACTCAAATTATCAAGAATGACATAATACCACCTCCAATGATTCGGAAGAAAGAATTGCACTCCGGATAGCAAGATGAAGAAAAACTTGAGCTTCTTAGCAAAGAATGTCGATGAACACTTCGAGAAGGAATTAAATCCTTGATGAATCCATCATGTAGAACCTTCATGAAGAACTCCGGTAATAAAAGAATGATCCAAAATAATTGAATGATGGAAATAATAAGATTGAAGCCTCGCAATGATTTAGATAGAGATCTCCGTGATAATATAATTGAAAGAGGTTGGAACTCCAGGAAAAAGAGAAGATGAAACAAATGAAACCGAGAATTTGAAGGGCCTCCGGAATAAAGAATTAATCATTAGGATGAAACAAGAATAAGAATTACATTATGATTGTCCTTCATCAATTAAACTGATGACAAACAATGGATTTGGCACACTACTTATCCCCGTAAAAAGGATTAAGATAGATATAGCATAACTTGAGAAGGTCTTCAATGAACCACCGGTAGGATGAAACAACGAATGAAATAAAAGGATGAATCACCGGTAAGAATAAGCAAATGAACAAACATACTTGAGACAATCTAGATACATGAGAACGAAGAGATCATGAACTGATTAGAGATCACTTGAACTATGCACCGGTAAGATTTAGAGAAAGAGAGCTGAAAGCTGAGAATGAATACTTATGAGATGATGGGCTCCGGAGAATCAAACTGAAAATACTCTGGATTACTCCGGGTGGGTGAAAAGAATCTTGACAATCGAAAACAATTATGAGAGGATGGCCTTGAACTAGAACCACGAATCTTGAAGAGAATGGAGCAAGATTAAGAGAAAATTCCTCTTCGGTCTTCATAATCTAAGAATTACAACGAGAAACACCACCATGAATTATTCAGACACTCCGGAAGTATCACAACGAAGAGGTTGATCCAACGATGAAAAGAATTCGACAGATCTTGGAGAAAAACATGAGACTGATGATAATCCATTCTTACGTCAAACTTCGAAAAGAATTTTTACGGATAGCTCCGAGAAAATAAGAAGAGTCCGGTAAGATCCTGGGAAAAGACCTGTGGGTTAGGGCCCACTCAGAAGAAACACCGTTGAAAAGATTACTTGAAAAGGAGAATGCACCGGTTGAATAAAAATGCTTGAATGATATAACATCCTCGAAATAGCTTGAATGAAAGAAGAGTGGATACATGAATCTTCGAGATATCTTAAGCACTCCGGAACAAATGAATAACGAAAAGTTAATGATTTAGAGGTGCACCGACAAGAGAAGGTATTTGGCAAAACGGAAGGACTATGGTCAAAACCAACGCTTGAATTGAACCAACCAGAGAAGAAAGAAAACCGAGAATGATGAGCTTGAAGCTCCATTAGAATCTTCATGAGAATCGTCGGGTAAGAACATTGACGGAAAAGGAATGGAGAGACTTCACATGAATAAAAGGATACTTGATTAAGAAATCCGAGTCCTTGAGGAAAAAGGGTGGGTGGGCGGGAAAAACAAAGGCAACTTAGAGACGGATGAAACAAACACCGTTGAGAAGAACTGATACTTGATCTTGCGAATGTTGAAGTGATCGGATCCACTTGAAGAGAAACACGCTAGTGAAAAAGGATTGACATGACAATCTCGATTATCAAGAAGGATTAGTATTCACATCGGAGTATGAGAACACCATTTAGAGAAGGTATGGAATCCACATTTCACTTCGAAGCAACTCGAATACCACAACTCAAAACAAAAACAAAGGATTGGCTTGCAGAATAAGCCGGAACAAACATATGATAGAGATTTCGTCCGAAGTTTTTGTGGTGGGGCCTACATGGGCTCGATCATATAGCACCATCGTGTACAAGGCAGTGCACATGACATACGAAGCGTCCCCGAGTCAGCATAGCCAAGGACTCTTTAAGACACAATGAGACCACTGTAAAACCAACCGTGGATAGGCGGACCTCTAGACGTCGAACCCCAATTTCATATCATACATCTGTCGGAAAGATATCCTAAGAGCTACTTGAATTCCCACTTATAAACTCCCGAAATTTTCCGGTTATGCAATCAGGTGTTGGGGATACAGGGGAAGCATAATATGTCACCCAAAACTAGCAAATCCTACATCCAGTTGTATCCATCCTTCAACACATAACCAAGAAACCTTCAGAAATCATTTATCTCAACCTTCGAAAAGCATCCGTCATACGAGTTATGGCAGTACTCCCGAACTCAGTACTGGCTGGCGTCGAGGTTATCTAACCAACAACTACATAAAAGAGATTTTCGATGTCGGCGAACCTAAACTCAGGTATTCCAGAACTGCAACGATAAAATTGTGACGACAACACCTCGGAGCTCAACTCCCCGGGACACTGCCACATCCCCTAAATGACAGGAGGCACCAAGAACAATGTTCTCGTCACAAAACCATCGGAACGATTCCAAGATACCCGTGTGATCCTAAATTTTTTTTAGTGAAATTTCAGAAGAGAAGAGTCAAAACTCTACGTCAGGATGCCTCACCAGAGCGACGAAGGGACCGAGGAGTAAGAAGAATTCCTAACTCTCCGATATATATAATCCTAAATGACTCAAAACATTTCTAGACTCAATAACGCCAGCGATTCGATCAAGCAGGGGGCTCCTAAGGTCGGGGAAGGCTCTGATTACCAACTTATAACGCCCTCAATGCGGCTATATCTCCCACGTGTCGAAGGACGACTTAGAGGCATAACCGCATTGAAAGCAATGTCGCAAGTGAGGTAATCTTCACACAACCCATGTAATACATAAGGGAAAGAGATACATAGTTGGCTTACAATCGCCACTTCACACAAATACATGAATAAAGCATTACATCAACCAGATACAATCAAGGTCCGACTACGGAACCAAAATAAAAAAGACTACCCCAAAAGCTACACAGATCCCCGATCGACCCCAACTGGGCTCCACTACTGATCAACTGGAAGCGGATCAACATAAAGGACAAGATCTTCATCGAGCTCCTCCTTGAGCTTGGTTGCGTCACCTGCTCGGTAACATCGGCACCTGCAAACTGGTTTTGGAAGTATCTGCGAGTCACCGGGACTCAGCAATCTCACACCCTCGCGATCAAGACTATTTAAGCTCATAGGTAAGGTAAAAGGTATGAGGTGGAGCTGCAGCAAGCGACTAGCATATATGGTGGCTAACATACGAAAATGAGAGCGAGAAGAGAAGGCAAAAGCACGGTCGAACAACTATGATCAAGAAGTGATCCTAAAACAACCTACGTCAAGCATAACTCCAACACCGTGTTCACTTCCCGGACTCCGCTGGAAAGAGACCATCACGGTTACACACGCGGTTGATGTATTTTAATTAAGGTCAACTTCAGGTTTTCTACACCCGGACGTTCACAAATTCCCATCTGCCCATAACCGCGGGCACGGCTGTCGAAAGTCCAAAACCCTGCAGGGGTGTCCCAACTTAGCCCATCACAAGCTCTGACGGTCAACGAAGGATATTCCTTCTAGTGGGAAGACCCGATCAGACTCGGAATCCCGGTTACAAGACATTTCAACAATGGTAAAACAAGTCCAGCAACACCGCCCAAATGTGCCGACAAATCCCGATAGGAGCTGCACATATCTCGTTCTCAGGGCACACTCAGATGAGCACTACGTACAACTAAAACCAGCCCTCGAGTTTCCCCGAGGTGGCGCTGCAAGTGGCTTTGTTTGGACCAACAC
>NC_041392.1:271903308-272021109 GCF_002162155.2 Triticum dicoccoides | reverse complement strand
GGGGGGTTTAAATAAAGATGACCCTTGAGTCTGCAGAACCCAAGGGAAAAAAGGCTAGGTGGCGAATGGTAAAACCAATGTTGGGCATTGCTGGAGGAGTTTTATTCAAGGCGAACTGTCAAGGGGTTCCCATTATAACCCAACCGCGTAAGGAACGCAAAATCCGGGAACTTAACACCGATATGACGAAAACTAGGGCGACAATTGTGGAACAAAACACCAGGCATAAGGCCGAGCCTTCCACCCTTTACCAAGTATATAGATGCATTAATTAAATAAGAGATATTGTGATATCCCAACAAGAATATCCATGTTCCAAACATGGAACAAGCTTCAATCTTCACCTGCAACTAACAATACTATAAGAGGGGCTGAGCAAAGTGGTAACATAGCCAGACAACGGTTTGCTAGGACAAGGTGGGTTAGAGGCTTGGTTCAACAATATGGGAGGCATGATAAGCAAGTGGTAGGTATCACATCATAGGCATAGCAAAAGAGCGAGCAACTAGCAAGCAAAGATAGAAGTGATTTCGAGGGTATGGTCATCTTGCCTGAGATCCCGCAAGGAAGAAGAACGAGTCCATGAAGAAGACAAACGGACATAGACAAACGGATCCTCACACACACTACGTTATTGGAACCAACCCGAAGAAGCAACACCGGAAAGAAGCAAACAACATAGTAAAACATCCACCACATAAACATGGCATGATGCACAATCAAGTATGATGCATGTCCGGTTTAATGAAGCATGGCATGGCAAAGTGCACAAGCAATTCTACAAATTAAGTGGAGATCAATATGCAACGAGTTGCTCGTTGCATATTGACGAAACACCACATTCATTAATTTAGTTCTCTCTCGGTTATGTACCCAACAAGATTAAATGTTGTTAGCATGGCAAGAGGTGAAGCATAATGAAACTATCTACCTAGGCAAGTTTAAATGAGGCCGGAAGCAACGAACAACAATTCCGGTAAATCCCCATATGCAAATATTAGGTTTGGTACTGTTCTGCCCTAAACACAATTTTAGGGTTGTTAAACATGCGAAGTGATGCCACCATGTTAAACTAGGCATTTTTCAACCCCATTTACATATAAAGTTTGTTAAGTTTGGAGCTACGATTATTTAGTTATGAATTAAAGCATTTTAACATGACATAGGAGCAAATTTAATCAAACATCATTTTAAACATTTCAAACATGGATGAAAGTTGCATATTATTAAACTAGACAAAATTCTAAGCAACTTTCATATATAATTTATTTAGATCCGATGCACGGTTGTGAAGTTATTAAATGCATGAAGAACAGGGGCTTTTATGTAAAAACCACAGTCTCTCGAAAATGATAAAATCGCACAAAGAAAAAAAACCTATGGGCCGAAACAGAGGCCGACCCAACATTGCACAGGGGCTCGGGTGCTGCTCACCATGGGCCAAAGGCCTAGATGTATGGAGGTGGGGACTGGGCCTCGGTCAACGAACAAAGAGGAGGCAGCCCAGGCGCGTGGAGGTGCGGTCAATCCAGTCGAGCGGGGCGGTGAGTTGCTCTTCTCGTTCTGAAGGAAAACTGTAGCGACAGGTTCAGGGCGACACAGGCGCCGGGGAGGTTCTGGCGACGGGAACCGGCGGGTATGCGTCGGAGATGGCCGGATCTGGTGTCCAATCGGGTCAGGGAGGCGAGGTGGCATCGGGCGAGCTCCAGCTTGTTGCAGGGGATGCAGGGGCGGCAGGGACTTGGCGGACAACGCAGGTGGTCTCCTGTGGGCGGTGCGGCACCCTGGAGGCGGGGACGAGGGCGAGGACACGGGCCGCGTCGGATTCGGCCTGCGGGAGCCCATCTCCGATGATGGTTGCGCCGGCTGGTGCTCCTGTTCGAGGCAAGGACAGGGAGAGAGAGAGAGATTTAATCAAAGAAGCCGAACGAAAAAGGGGAAGAAGAGAGAAGGCGAGGGCGACAGGCGCGCGAGGAGGAGGCAACGGGCGCGCTGGCGGCCCTGCTGCTCCGGTGCTGGTCACGGCAGAGGCTCGGGGCAGAGGAGGAGCACGGCGAAGTCGAGACAGAGGCGGGATCGGGCAGAGCAGGTGCCCATGGTGTTGGACTTGGCGTCCTGCAGGTCCAGCAGGGATGGCAACCTTGATGCAGGGGAGAGATGGAGGCGTGGATTCGGTGAGGCGGCGGAGTTCCTTCGGCGGCCATGGCGCCTGGCGTGCTCCCTGTTGCAGCTGTACAGAGAGAAAGAGAGAGATGTGAGAGGAGGGAGTAGAGGCAGGGAAGGAGAAGGAAAGGAGCAGGAGAGGTCTGGCTATGGTCTCGGTGGTTGGCACCGGTTGGGAAGCGAAGAGCAGCGGAGATCGGCGAGGTGTGTGGGTTTGACGATGGTGATCTGGGAGGATCCTGAGGTGGGAGGAGGTGGTTGTGGTCTCGGTGGTTGGCTGAGTGGGGATTGAGAGGTAGTGTGTGGTTGGTGCGAAGGGGATCCCGAGGTGGGAGAAAAACAGTGGCGGCGGCGGAGGATTTGATGGATGGGACATCTCCCTAGATTTTAGGGTTTGGTCCTCTTATATATATCGGTGGGATTAAGTTTAGGGGCTATACGGTCCATCCGATCATTATCGGGCGGTCGAGAAAAATATAGGTTAGGAAGCCCAATTAACAAAACGGAGACGTTTTGTAGACGTTTGGGGATGATCCGGACACAAAGGTGGCGACAGTCCGGGTCGGGTTCGGGACAACTTTCGGACGCGGGCGAGGGGGGCTGCGGGCTGACGAAAGAGGTTAGATTGGACCTGGCGGTAGGTAGTGAGCTGTGTAGATGGTATCGAGCCGAGAGAAGAGAAGAGAGGGAGGCCCGGCGACTGTTTCCGGAGACTGAAGACGTCCGACGTTAGACCGGCTATACTGCCGCTATAGTTAACCGTTGGGGCGTCAAATGAACTCCGAATGCGACGAAAATTGACAGGCAGCCTACCTACAACATAAAAACACCGCACGCCAACTTTCATCCCATTCTGAGAACATTTTCTGGACACTTATAAAATACTATTTCGGACATGCCGCGGGCGTGTGCAAGTGTGTCTGGGCTCAGAACGGGTAACGGAAAGAACAGGGAGACTGGGACGGATGCAAGTTTTGAAAACCTGATGATGCAATGCACATGATGACATGATATGAAATGCATGACACGCAAGCAAAGACAAGGCAACAACAGCGAATAACTAGAGGACACCTGGCACATCGGTCTCAGGGCGTTACAGTAGGCCAATAAAAACCAGATTGCAATACCTTATGTGCAGTTCTATCTCCAGCATGGTGCCCTCCATAAGCCTCGGAGTGACACTTGCGTATGATCTGTTCCTTTTCATGCTCAGGTACACAACGTCTAATAACACCATCTACTCCTTCTTTATAAAGATGTGGGTCATCCCAAAAGTAATGCCTCAAATCATAGAAGAACTTTTTTCTTTTGCTGGTATGTGAAGCAAGGTGGTATAAACTTTGCAACAATGTAATTAGCATAATCAGCATACCATGGAGCGGCATGAGAAGCATTTATGACATTTAATTGCTCATCAGGAAAGCTATCATCAATAGGAAGTGGGTCATCAAGCACATTTTCTAACCTAGACAAGTTGTCTGCAACAGGGTTCTCAGCTCCCTTTCTGTCAACAATATGTAAGTCAAATTCATGTAGCAAGAGAACCCATCTAATAAGTCTAGGTTTAGCATCTTTCTTTTCCATAAGATATTTAATAGCAGCATGATCAGTGTGAATAGTTAATTTAGAATCAACAATATAAGGTCTGAACTTATCACAGGAAAATACAACCGCTAAGAATTCCTTTTCAGTAGTAGCATAATTTCTTTGAGCATTATCTAGGATTTTACTAGCATATTGAATAACATTTAATTTCTTATCAACTCTTTGTCCTAGACCAATGCTTTCTTAAGTATTTCAAATGCTTCTACACGATCATCATCAAAAACAAATGGTATATCTTTTTGTAATAAATTAGTCAGAGGCCGAGAATTTTTTGAGAAGTCCTTAATGAACCTCCTATAAAATCCGGCATGGCCAAGGAAACTTCTTATACCTTTGATGTCCTTGGGACATGGCATCTTTTCAATAGCATCAACTTTGGATTTATCAACTTCAATACCTCTTTCAGAAACTTTATGCCCCAAGACAATACCTTCATTAACCATAAACTGGCACTTTTCCCAATTCAAGACAAGATTAGTTTCTTCACATCTTTGCAAAACTCGATCAAGGTTGCTCAAGCAATCATCAAAAGAAGATCCATAGACGGAAAAGTCGTCCATGAAAACCTCACAAATCTTTTCACAGAAGTCAGAGAATATAGCCATCATGCATCTTTGAAAGGTAGCAGGTGCGTTACATAAACCAAAAGGCATATGTCTATAAGAAAAAGTACCAAAAGGGCATGTAAAAGTAGTCTTTGATTGATCTTTGGCTGACACAGGTATTTGAGAGAAACCAGAATAACCATCTAGAAAGAAAAAATGTGTATGTTTGGATAATCTTTCTAGCATTTGATCGATAAAAGGTAAGGGGTAATGATCCTTTTTAGTAGCCTTATTTAATTTGCAGAAATCAATTACCATCCTATAACCTGTAATAATTCTTTGAGGGATCAATTCATCTTTATCATTAGGAACAACAGTAATACCTCCCTTCTTAGGGACACAATGGACATGACTTACCCACTGACTGAGAGCAACGGGATAGATTATACCTGCCTCAAGGAGCTTTAGTATTTCCTTTCTTACCACTTCTTTCATTTTAGGATTCAGCCGGCGTTGATGATCACGAACTGGTTTAGCATCTTCTTCCAAATTAATTTTGTGTTCACATAGAGTGGGACTAATGCCCTTAAGATCATCAAGAGTATACCCAATAGCAGCACGGTGCTTCTTCAGAGTTTTCAATAATCTCTCTTCCTCATGCTCTGAAAGGTTAGCACTAATAATAACAGGATATATCTTTTTCTCATCAAGATAAGCATATTTAAGAGTATCAGGTAATGGTTTAAGCTCAAACACGGGATCACCCTTGGGTGGAGGAGGATCCCCTAGGATTTCAACAGGTAAATTGTTTTTCAGAATAGGTTCCTGTTTAAGGATTACTTCATCTAATTCCCTTCTTTCATTCATAAACATATCATTTTCATGGTCTAGCAAGTATTTTTCTAAAGGATCACTAGGAGGTATGACAATAGAAGCAAGACCAATAATTTCATCCTTACTAGGTAATTCTTCTTCACGGTGTTGTCTACTAAATTTAGAGAAATTAAATTCATGAGTCATATCATCTAAACCGATAGTAACAGCATCCCTTCTGCAATCTATGGTAGCATTAACAGTGTTCAGGAAAGGTCTACCAAATATAATGGGACAAAAGCTATCTTGTGGGGAACCAAGAACAAGAAAATCAGCAGGATATTTAGTTTTCCCACACAAGACTTCAACATCTCTAACAATTCCCATTGGTGAAAAAGTATCTCTATTGGCAAGTTTAATTGTGACATCAATATCTTCTAATTCAATAGGTGCAATATCATGCATGATTTCTCTATAAAGGATAATAGGTATTGCACTAGCACCGGCACCCATATCACATAAGCCATGATAACAATGATCTCCTATTTTAACAGAAATAACAGGCATGCCTACCATAGGTCTAGGTTTATCTTTAGCACAAGGTTTATCAATTCTAGCAGTTTGATCATAGAAATAAATAACATGCCCATCAATATTATCAGACAAGAGATCTTTAACAATAGCAATATTAGGTTCAACTTTAACTTGTTCAGGAGGTGTATATGTTTTAATATTGCTTTTACGAACTACAGTTGAAGCTTTAGCATGATCCTTTATCCTAACAGGGAAAGGTGGTTTCTCAACATAAGAAGTAGGAACAATTGGATCATTATAAGTGATAGTCTTTTCTTCAACTTCAATAGGTGCATCTACTTTTACTTTTATGGGAGGATGATATTTAAACCACTTCTCCTTGGGGACATCAACATAAGTAGCAAAATATTCACAGAAAGAAGCTACTATCTCAGAGTCAAGTCCATATATAGTGCTAAATTTACGAAAAATATCGGTATCCATAAAGGATTTAACACGGTCAAACTTAGGTGTCATACCTGACTCCTTACTTTTGTCGAGGTCCCAATCTTCAGAGTTGCGTTTAATTCTTTCCAATAAATCCCATTTGAATTCAATAGTCTTCATCATAAAAGAGCCAGCACAATAAGTATCAAGCATGGTGCGATTGTTATCAGAAAGCCGAGCATAAAAATTTTGAATAATCATTTCTCTTGAGAGCTCATGATTGGGGCATGAATATAACATTGATTTAAGCCTCCCCCAAGCTTGAGTGATGCTTTCTCCTTCGCAAGGCCAAAAATTATATATATAATTGCGATCACGATGAACAAGATGCATAGGCTAAAACTTCTGGTGAAATTCCAATTTCAATCGTTTGTAATTCCAAGACCCCATATCATCACATAGCCTATACCATGTCGATGCATCTCCCCTCAAAGATAAAGGGAATACCTTCTTCTTAACAACATCTCCGGGTACACCTGCTAGCTTAAATAATCCACAAACTTCATCCACATATATCAGATGCTCATCAGGATGTTTTGTTCCATCTCCTAAAAAAGGATTAGCTAGCAGTTTTTCTATCATACCCGAAGGAATTTCAAAGCAGGAATTTTCATTTTCATTTTCAGTAGGTTGAGTAGGTTAAGGAGCAACTCTTTGCTCTACTGGTCGGGGTGAAGATACCCCGAACAAGCCCCTCAGAGGATTACTTTCCATAGTAATAAGTGACGGTAAATTTCAGCACACTATATAAATTTTTCCTTACCAAATTCCACCTACCAAAGGCGCTTCACTCCCCGGCAACAGCGCCAGAAAAGAGTCTTGATTACCCACAAGTATAGGAGATCTATTGTAGTCCTTTCGATAAGTAAGAGTGTCGAACCCAACAAGGAGCAGAAGGAAATGATAAGCGGTTTCCAGCAAGGTATTCTCTGCAAGTACTGAAATAAGTGGTAACAGATAGTTTTGTGATAGGATAATTTGTAACGAGCAACAAGTAACAAAAGTAAATAAAGTGCAGCAAGGTGGCCCAATACTTTTTGTAGCAAAGGACAAGCCTGGACAAACTCTTATATGATGTAAAGCGCTCCCTAGGACACATGGGAATATCGTCAAGCTAGGTTTCATCATGTTCATATGATTCGCGTTTGATACTTTGATTATTTGGTATGTGGGTGGACCAGTGCTTGGGTGCTGCCCTTACTTGGACAAGCATCCCACTTATGATTAACCTCCATTGCAAGCATCCGCAACTACAACAAAAGTATTAAGGTAAACCTAACCATAGCATGAAACATATGGATCCAAATCAGCCCCTTACGAAGCAACGCATAAACTAGGGTTTAAGCTTCTGTCACTCTAGCAACCCATAAGCTACTTATTACTTCCCAATGCCTTCCTTTAGGCCCAAATAATGGTGAAGTGTCATGTAGTCGACGTTCACATAACACCACTAGAGGAGAGACAACATACATCTCATCAAAATATCGAATGAATACCAAATTCACATGACTACTAATAGCAAGACTTCTCCCATGTCCTCAGGAACAAAAGTAACTACTCACAAAGCATAAACATGTTCATAATCAGAGGGGTATTAATATGCATATAGGATCTAAACATATGATCTTCCACCAATTAAACTAAGTAGCATCAACTACAAAGAGTAATTAACACTACTAGCAACCTACTAGCACCAATCCCGGACTTGGAGACAAGAATTGGATACAAGAGATGAACTAGGGTTTTGAGAGGAGATGGTGCTGATGAAGATGTTGATGGACATTGCCCTCTCCCGATGAGAGGAGCGTTGGTGATGACGATGGCGATGATTTTCCCCTCCGGGAGGGAAGTTTCCCCGACAGAACAGCTCCGCCAGAGCCCTAGATTGGTTCCGCCTCGTGGCGGCGGAGTTTCGTCCGAGAAGATGGCTTATCATTTTTCCCATCGAAAGACTTCATATAGCAGAAGATGGCCACTGGAGGGCCACCAGGGGGCCCACGAGGTAGGGGGGCGCGCCCAGGGGGTAGGGCGTGCCCCCCACCCTCGTGGGCAGGGTGTGGCCCCCCTGGTGAAGTTCTTGCTCTCATTATTTTTTATATATTTGGAAAATGTCTTCCGTGAAGTTTCAGGACTTTTGGAGCTATGCAGAATAGGTCTCTAATATTTGCTCCTTTTCCAGCCCAGAATCCCAGCTGCCGGCATTCTCCCTCTTTATGTAAACCTTGTAAAATAAGAGAGAATAGGCATAAGTATTGTGACATAATGTGTAATAACGGCCCATAATGCAATAAATATCGATATAAAAGCATGATGCAAAATGGACGTATCAACCGATACGGAGGAAGTATAGTAGTAAAAATGAGGTGATTTTACCGAGCGATCGGCGGGGGAGCATGGCCTGTCATGTGGTCCCATGTGTCATGATGTACCAAGGCGATGCGTGTGTCCCTCTTGAGGTAGAAGCAATACTACGTGGTTTGAGATGATGGCGAACCGAAGTGTGAAATAATGGTTGCTTCATCCGTCTGGGAAGGTGCGGCATTGTGATTTGACGTCTCATTGCTCATTACTACTACTACCGGGGCGGTACGACTGGGGTGCGTCCCCCTGCTATTCTGCTCTGTTATTTGGTGCTTGACACGTCGACCCGGTTGCTATATGTCCCACATGTCGGCGACAGGAACTACAGAATTCATGAAAGCGAGTGTCAACGGAGGAGTACAAGACATGGCTTGGGTTTTTGCTGCTTCGCGCGATCCATCGATACAACTCGGACTAAAAAAGGTGAGGGCGGGTCTTTTCCCGGGCGGCAGGCAGGGGAGTTTGGCATAGTCTGTTCGAGGCAGGGAGGCAGGAAGGGAAACAAGCAAATAAAGGTTGAGCGACTTAGTTTTGGGAAAATCTGATTTTACGGAGTACGTACCCACTAGGGTTTATAGGGGTCATCTAAAAACATTCGTTTTTCCGTTTTATAAGTCTCAATTCTACTACTAGTAGTAGTACCATCACATGTTGGATTTCAAGGTGCGTTAGATCACCCAATGCAAGCAGTGTCAAGAGAAAACTCACCAATGCATGTAGAAGTTCATAGAAATTTAGTGGTCATTCATGCATTCGTTCTAATTAATGCCTTGGTAAACATAACTTCTTGAGAAAAACGAGCATACTAATTACTTGTGCAAACTAGGAGTACGAAATTAATTCGACCACTCACCGTCTACCTTGGTTGGAGAGATTTTGAAATTGAGCCATAAACTGGAAAGGAGGGAGTAGTAACTTTTGTCTCGATTACTATTTGTGGCCTTTTATAAATGCAAAATGTTTTTTATAGTGGCCTTGTATAAGTAAATGGAGGGAGTACTAGAGGACATATATATTCCAAACAATATGATAATCTCTCTAACCAAGATAGTAGGGACGAGGAGTAAACGGAGGGAGTAGTAAAATTTTCTCCTCGTCCTGCGAGCCACCGCGAGCGTGGGCGAGGGAGCAGGCGTAAGGCGTACAGTACTACTACTAGTAAGCAAGCTTCACCTCATCCTACGAGCCACCACGCCCATGGGCGGGGGAGACGGCGTACTAAGCAAGCTTCTCCTCGTTCTGCGAGTTGAAGGGACACATCAAAAGTACTCCAGTGTATAGAGCCTTGCCTCTAAGGTAGGCCCCGCATGGTTTGCCTCTTTTTTAACATAACGCGTCAAGTCGCAATTTGTTTGTTCACCCATGGTAGACGATCCTCCCTCCATCTAGTGGACAACCAGTACACGTGTCAAATTACCACGTGGGCTGCCTTTTCTTACAGAAATGAGCTCCACCGTGTACCCACGCGGGTGTGGTTGGGAAAGAGACGGGAGTACGTGCGCCGTGTGTGCACCTCTTCTCTTCGTGCACGTCCCCCACCTTCGTGGGTGTGTGAGAGATATACAAACCTAGACAAATGGCTTGTGCGGAATAACTACTCTTCGTAAGCCATTGTAAGAGTGGACAAAATGGTGAAGGAGGAGATAGGGGAGCGGTGGAGGTGTGCGATTCTTGGCCGGCGTTTGACCTTGTTTAAATAGGAGATTAGATAGACGGCGGACGGGAGGAGCTCGGCCGGTGTTGCGTTTAATGCCGGACGTTTGTCCAGAGTGGGTTTCTCAGCTTCCACACGGGCGGGTTTCATGGAGGCGTTTGAATGTGGCAAGGAGGCATGTTCAGCCGGGCGTGCAGCTAGTGGCGCCCTCGACTCTGACGTAGGACACCGCGCCGTTCTTCCACTAATTGTGGGCTCTTTGGGTATATGGCCTGCATGTCAGTGACCCAACGCAGGCAGCGCACAGCAGAGGAACCTTTGGTGGGCCAGGGTGGTCAGAAGTGGGCATTTCATAAACCGATGATTGTTGATTGAGTGTGACATCATCCTTTTCATGTAGATAAGCCTACTATGTTGATAGCCCGTTTGATACGTTGTGATTCATAAAGACCGCTGCAAACATCAATGTTCTGCTTATCACAGATAAGATTGATTAATACCCGCAACAATCCATGTCCTTAACAAAGGGTGCATGTACATATAGGTTGAGCGTGTGTCTTGCGTCGTGTGCTGTGTGCATGCAGGCGTGCGAGTGTTGTGTGCGTGCAAGGGTATGTTTCAGTGTTGCATGCATGTGTGCGTACGTGCGTGTGTTCGTGAGTGCATGTGTACGTGTCAGTGTTGCACGCCTGCTTGCATGCGTGTGTTCGTTATGTGTATGTGTCAGTGTTGCACGCCTGCATGCATGCGTGTCTTGCGTGCGTGCATGTGTACGTGCGGGGTGAGGCTACACGTCAGCCGACCGGCTTTTTCATCTCTGGTCATTAGATTTTCCAGCCGTTGGATACGAAATCAAGGGCCTACAGTTTATCATCAAACTCCACCCTCCTGAGCCACCAACCACCACTGGCCGAACCGCCGGCCCGCGCCCCCAAGCCGTCCTGCCCGCCCCGAAACCACTCCCCACCGCCAGTCCGCCGCCGCACCGGCCATCCCTCTAGGCCCCCCACGCCGAGCTTTTTCTCCGGCGATCCCCACCCCACCGCCCAATCAACACGCCCCCACCGCCGGCGACTGCCAACCAGAGGTCTCATGACTTCGAGTACCCACCGACCACTAATTTATTACCATTTCTGTCCTTCATATACGCGCTGATGGGTGGGCCCTATGGTAATGTGCGCTACTGAATGTGGACCGTTTGACTGGTCAATTGATCGTGTCATCAACAAATTACGGAGTTGTATGGTGAGCCAGTGACCGTATGATCACCCTAAAATGTATTTTATTAACATAGTACAGACTCAAACTACCATTTCTTTCTTTCATATATGGGCTGACAGGTGGGCCCCGCGGTTACGCGCCTCGATGGCGCAACACTAGTTGCGCCACATGGAACGTTTGACTGGTCAATTGATTGTGTCATCAACAAAATACAGAGTTGTACGGGTGAGCTAGTGACCGTATAATCATGACATGTATTTTTTTAACACGGTATAGACGCGGGGCTCATATATACATGCAAGCACTCACCGCTATAAGCGCACACACGCAGACCCTACCCCTATGAGCACCTTCGAGAGAGTGAGCCAGCATATGATCTTGAGATTTTACGAAGTCACCATAGGTGCCTCGTAGTCGAGTGGAACGTCTCCTCCCACCGAACACACATCGCCGGAAAATACTGAAATTAACCCAGGATAAAGGCGAGCACCGGGACTTTAACCCTGGCGGGCTCGAGAAACCATTGTCCTCCTAACCATCCAACCACATGTTGGTTAGCATGACAAAATGTATGTGGTGACCGTGATGAGCTTATTCTGAAGTCCAGTGACCATATCTTGCTTTCGCTTCAAATACAATGACTGTAAGTGTCGTCAACAAAATATGGAGCACGCATCAAATGCAAAGTCCGTCAGTGTCATCAAGAAAATATGGAGACGTATCGTGAGCTAGATACCGTATGATCACCATGAGAATGTATACGGTGACCGCAATGAGCATATTCTGAAGTCCAGTGACCGTATAGTGCTTTAGCTTGAAATACAGTGACCGTCATGCGTGAATGTGTCTTGGGCATGCATACTTTTAGAGGGCCGAGAGATAGTTTGTGTGCGTACGTGAAAGTGGTGTAGAAAGAGGGGGTGTTCGATGGAGACAAGGAGAGATATGCCCTTCGTTTCTCTTTCCCGTGACTAATATTTTAGGAGAATATATAAACATTCACAATGCAGAACAAATATTTTTCGATGCACCATGCAATTAACTTTCATGTATAACATTGTACTATTGTATATGCTTATTTTCTTAGTGCCCGATTGCATGTGTGGTGTGGTGGGCACATCATTTCTAGTTGTGGTGGGTCAACATGAGGACTCATGGGTCGGTTCCATCCTGCACCACATAGGTTGGACCGAGACGTGTTATACGAAGACCCATGTGTAGGACTCGGCGTACAACACGAAGCTAGCTACCAGAGTCATGGAGGACTCTGTCCCCACTGGTGATAAGCCGACTATATATGATTTGTAACCCTAGGCCCCCAGTATGTTATAGAAGCTTGGGGGCTAGTTTGTCGATAGTATACACACACGCACAATGCATGGTATTCACGTGTACTTTGTACACACCCCTATCACTAATATACAGTACCAGGAGTAGGCTTTTTCCTCAACTGCAAGGGTCCGAACTAGGGTAAAACTTTGCCTCGTATTACCATCCAGCCTAGCAGTCAGGGATATCCTACCGAATGATATGATGGAACCATATCTGCCAACTACTAAGACTAGCCACAATGGGTAGTAATATAGACTAGTAACATTCCCATGTTACTAGTCTATGTTACTACGAAAATGCATAGGAGCTCTCGGGTGCTACGCCCCCCTATATTCAAAAATAATTTAGTAATTCAAAAAAAGTCAAAAAATCCCGAAACTTTTTATGGAATCAAACATGACCAAGTATTGCACTCGTACAAAAAGATTAAACAAGGAATGACTTTTATTGTATCTGGGGTTAAAGATTTCCCCCAAAATGCTAGATACAAGTACTATTCATGCTATATTGTCGTCATAAATTTGTCTTTTTTTCCCTGAAGTTAACGAGAATCATTCCTTGGCCAAACTTTTTATATGAGTACAATACCTAGTCATATTTGGTTCAAAATTATATCTAGGATTTTTTTGACGTTTTTTTAATTATTAAATTATTTTTAATATAGGGGGGTGGAGCACCCGAGTGCTCCTAATCCGCTTCCATGTTACTACCACTATAGTGGGAAGTAACATATGTGTGGTAACATAGAGCACTTCATTTATTAGGTTATAGACACATCTCGCCTCGATATGTGTGATGTTACTCATACTAGTAGTAACTAGCTATGTTACCACTTTCATCTCTTTCTTCATTTATTACATGCCACATCATCCATTTAACCTAGATATGTGTGATGTTACTACCAATATTACTCCCACTATGGGTAGTGTAAGAGAGAGGTGTGTCTGGGGGGGCAATGTGTGCGAGAGAGGCCTAAAGATAATGTGTGTGCGAGAGACACGTAGGCACATATATGTGCGTATATAGGGCTAGTAGAGACCGTGCGTATGTATATATGCATGTGAGAGAAACAATGTTTTCCAACTGAGATTAGTGAAAAGAGTGGTACATAGTAGTCGGAAAGAGAGAGAGAGAGATATGGAGAGAGCATGTGCGTGAGACTCCCTGACACCCCGAGAGAGATTGTGAGCATGTGTGAAAGAGAAATGCTGATGCATATAAAGTGTGTGCACTTATGCAGTAGACAGAGAGATATATAGCGCGTTTGTGAGAACGGGCCGAGGCATAGTGCATCTACGTGTAAAAGGCGGTTCTACGCATTAAATTAAAATATAAATGGCATTATTATTTTTGGATGAGATCATGAATTTTGCAAATTGCGTAAGAACGAAAATCGGTCTATCAGACACCCATACTCTATTGAATTCTAGCATGTGCGTGTGTTTATTTTATATTATCGATCCATAGAGTGAGAGTGGTTTGAAATACAGGCAATGGATGCTTTTGCAATTCATATAAAAACATTAATTAGTGCACTCCATGTTGTTAGTGTGAAGCACTTTATACATTTGTCACTTGCATGGATACATTCCAAATTGCTAGCTACAAAATAGAATACATGTCGAATTCAACATAAAGGGGGTTTCAAAGATTCGAATTCATAGGAAGTGCATTCATCTATTTGAACCCGAGATAATGGCATTTGTAAATCAGATGTAAAAGGGGACATCAATCTTTGTTGTGCGTTTGAACATGCTATATAAATTCATACGCATGTCCAACTTTTTTTTTGCAACCAAGGAGATTATATCTGGAACCATGCATGAACTGAGGTAAGTTGCATATTTTTTAATATATACTCGTGTACAATGTATATTCAAATGTACCCCCTCCATTCCAAAATAATTGTAACTTTAGGATTTTGAAGAGTAAAGATTTGTGAAGTTTGACAAATCCTGAAAGTTCAATTCAAGAGAACCGAAAACGTTAATGCTTCTGCTCCCAAATATTGAACGAAGCGCCAAATAGGCCTCTGGTCACCCGAAACCGCGCAAGACTAATGTTTGGTGGTAGGAAATTACTGTCCTGACTCTGGCCCGTGTAGCCTATCGGCCCGATGTTCAAAGGTCTAAACCGGGGTAGGTTTGTAACTTCACCAAGACGCCAGTCTCAACCGCCTCCGAGAAGCATTCATACGCCGTGGGCGCCTAAACACCCATGCGCTCGGCCGAAATCTATCCCGCCCACATTTGGGACACCTGAGATTACTGTCCTTTCCCAACCCGCAATATGTACGAAATTTTAGATGGGGGCAAAGTTTGTAACTTTCCCCAAATTTCAAACAAGCGTGTCGCAAACCGAAACATTGTTCCCCCTTAGTTCCCCGCATCCCCCCGTTTCCCCATTCATACTCCATGGGCGCCAAAACGCCCTCTCCACCAGCCACGAAACCCTAGCCTCCTCCGTCCTCCACCCCATAGCGCCCAATCCACCGCCGCCCTCCTCCATCACGTCGGAGCTGGTACCCCGACATCGTCGTCCAACGCAACCGCAACCGCAATGCCCTCAAGGACTTAGCAGCTGAAGCCGAGGTAGAGCTGCCTCCATGATGCCGACGCCGACGTGCGCCGTACCAGAACCATCCCGACCACGCCGTCCTGCGCCTCACTGCTGCCGCTCCACTGTCGCAACCGTCCACCGCACCGGAGCTGTTCCAGCTACGACGTCGTTCACCACCACTGACAAACAGCCACCGCACCACACTCAACAACTTGGCCATGGGTTCGTCCAAGGCTCCACCGTCCTCCACAACTTCTCGTTTCGAGCAAACCACAAGAAGATTGTTGGAAAAACAGAAGGAGGACACAACACTGCCAGCAGAAAGAGGTACTTCTCTTCCCTTATTCGTGCAAACCTTATGTCTCTGCTCACACCGTATTCATCCCACGAAAGAAACTACTTGAGTGCTTCTTACTGCATCTTCTTCGTGATACTAAATGCACAAGGTTTCCTCCCTTTACTATTTCACCTTTGCTAGAGGTTAGTAGCCTGCCTGGATTTCAATTCAGGGTCAGTCGAACCGCAATTAAAAGAAGCAGCACCCGCTTAGGCGCGCGGAGCACCTAGCCCGCATGTTCGCCGGGGAAGCGGCGCATCGGTGTCTATCATAGGGGTGTGGGGCGCAGGAGCTGCTTGCACCCGATCCGGAGGTCATCGAGGCTTGAATGGATGGCCGGGGGCGGTGCCAAGCACGGCGGTGCGGTTAGGTCGAGGGGAGGGCGCAGGCAGGGGACTGGGCCGGTGGTCGCTGGCGTTTCGAGGAAGATCATCAACACTGACTGGCTGGAGGTAGATGAAGGCGATCTGCCCGTTCTTTGTACATCGGACGGTGCAGAAAAAATGGGCTGGCCTATTTGTTTTTAGTCGACTGTTATTTTCATAGAATCATGTAGTAATTTAGTGTGCCATGCATGTTGTAGAGCTGTCATATGTCTCCCGTCATTTATTTCTCACCGACCTGCTATCTGCTACCTTTACACTATAGTAATAGTGCACACACTTCACCCATACTCACACTATTGTTTTTTTATGCATGGGTATTTCAGACTCTGACGCAGTGTTGATGAATGCAGAAAAGAAAGGACAGAAGTCGCTCCAGTGTAATTCAAAGATAAGCACTAAGCATTTCAGTGCTCTAAAGTGTGCAGTGTCAGCAGCTGGAGATAGTAAACGTAGCTCTGCAGTTGATGATCTCAATTGCCACACACAACCATCCCAGGTGCTTGGTTTAACTTTGTGTTTTCAAATGTGGTTGCATGTTGCATATGTTGTTTAGCTTGTATTGCTTCCAATTTGGTTAAATTGCATCTGCTTACTTTACACATTATACCTTTGATAATGACATGCCTTCCCTTTTTGATACATACTACATATGTCTATTAACCATGTTCGTACATCAAACTAATGCCCTTTTGTATCCCTCGTCAATCACTTATGGTGAGACAGTCACCCCAGTGGGTTACTGTGAGACGCCATACTCATTTAAAGAGTGCAGTGTCATCCTCCCACCATGATTCTCAAGAAATAGCAAGGCTAAACGAAGATAGTCAATGTAGCTCTCTAGTTGATGACCGCAATTCCACCACACCACCATCACAGGTGCTTGCTCTAACTTCGCAGTGTGATATGTGGTTGCATATTGCATACGGTGTCCATCTTGTAATGCTTCTAATTAGGGTAAATTGCATCTGCTTAGTTTACACATTATACCTGTGAATATGACATGCCTTCCTATTTTTGGTACACACTACATCTATGTGTTAACCTTGTTCTTACATGAAACTACCTCTCTTCTGTATCCTGCATCAATCACTTACGATGGGTCACCTTTATTCGTTGCATATTGCATATTATTTCTAGCCTGTTGCCATGTATTGCTTCTAATTTGGTCAAATACATTTGTTAGGGCACCCTTTTATTTTGGTAGAGTTATATTGGTTTCATCTTTCATATGGTTTGTAGCTTGCATTGATTCTAACAAGTTCAAGCACCTTGTGCTTAGTTTACACTTTATACATCATACATGTCAATATGTCACGCCGTCCTATTTTTCATACATATTCCATCCTCCTATCATGTGGCTGCGTTACATGAAAGTAGTGTTCATCAGTATCATGCATCAATGAGTTCTGAAGAGCAAATTTTATTCCTTTTTCTTGTGGGTTTGACTTGACAAGGCAAAATCAAGAAAGAGGAAGGAAAAGAGTAAGGAAGGCGATGATGGTGGTCCTCTGCAGCAATGTAAATAGAGCATCTGTACCGATTCTCCTTGTACTGATAGTGCATTACAAAGTCCAAGTCTCCGCTCCCCTACTCCACCATCCAAGGTGCTTGCTCTAACTTGGCAGTGTGATATCTGGTTGCATGTTGCATATGGTGTCTAGCTTGTATTGCTCCTAATTAGTGTAAACTGCATCTGCTTAGCTTACACATGATACGTGTGAATATGACACGCTTTCCTATTTTTGGTACATACTATATCTGTCTATCACACCATGTTCTTACATGAAACTACTCTTCTTGTGTATCCTGCATCAGTCACCTATGATGGGACACCTTTAAGTTGACAGTGTGATATTGGTTTGCATCTTGAATATGATTTCTAGCATGTATTGCTTCTAGTTTGATGAACGCCACCTATGATGAGACAGTCTTAACTTGGCAGAGTGATATTGATTGCACCTTTCATATGGTGTCTAGTTTGCAGTGCCTCTAATTTCTTGAAGTGCCTTATGCTTAGTTACCACATCATAGGTGTGAATATGTCAAGCCGTCCATTTTTTCGTACATATTCCATCCTCGTATCATGACTTTGCCTTTCATCAGAGTAGTGTTCGTCAGTATCATGCATGAATGAGTTCTGAAGAGCAAATTATATTCCTTTTTCTTGTCGGTTGACCTCATAATGCAAAATCAATAAAGCTGAAGGAAATTGGCAAGGCATTGGATAATGGTGGTCCTTCCGAGCAACTGAAACAGAGGTTCTCTACAAATTCTACTCTGCCATCCTCCCAACAAGATTCGCAAGACAACGCAAGGCTAGACAGTCAACGTAGCTGTGTAGATGATGAGCACATCTCCCCTACTCCACCATCACAGGTGCTTTCTCTAAATTGGCACTATTATATGTGATTGCATGTTGCGTATGATGTCTAGCTTGTATTGCTTCTAACTTTGTTGAATTGCATATGCTTACTTTACACATAATGCCCGTGAATATGACACGTATTCCTATTTCTAGAACATACGTGTACATGATGAGCACATCTCCCCTACTCCACCATCACAAGTGCATATGACATGGTGTTCTGTGTCTAGAATACACTGCATCTATCTATCATACCCTCTGATCGAAAAGGCAGTGCCTAGGAGCCGCTTAGGCATGCCTAGGCGCTAGGCAATGGCCAAACGCCTCGCCTAGGGCATAAATGGAGGTCTAGGCAGGGAAAGCAAGGAATTGCCTATCCAAGCAAGAAATCATGCCACATACTGCACTGATATGCCAAACAGGTTATATTACAATGTTAGTAGCCGGCAATTAACTTATTTATATGCCCTAAATTAATATCAACACCCATATAATAATCACAAATACACTTCAAGTAAAAACCATATTACCACCTAGGCCGCGCCTATGGCGCTTAGGCACCGCCTAGGCACTAGGCGAAGGATAACCGCCCCGCTTACGCCTACCGCTTTTTCCAACCTTCATACCATGTTCTTACATCAAAGTACTGTTGTTGTGTATCCCGCATCAGTCTCATGATTGGACGCTTTTAACATGGCAGTTTGATAGTGGTTGCATCTTGCATTGATTTCTACGTTATACTGCTTCTAATTTTTCGAATTGCCACTTATGACAAGACACTTTTAACTTGGCAGAGTAATATTGGTTGCATCTTTCATATGGTGTCTAGCTTGCATTACTTCTATTTTCTTGAAAATCCTTCTGCTTAGTTTACACATCATAGCTGTGAACATGTCATGCCATCCTGTTTTTCTTACATATTCCATCCTCATACGGTTGTCTTACATCAAAGTATTGCTTGTCTATATCATGCATCAACGAGTTCTAAAGAGCGATTTTATTCTTTTGTGTTGTGGGTACGGCTTGACATGGCAAAGTCAAAAAAGAGCAAGGAAAATAATATAGTAGGGAGTGGTGTTACTCGTTGGGAGAAACAGAAAAGGATCTGCCGTCCAGATTCTGCTGGTACTTATAGTGCAGTAGAAGGTCCAAGTCCACCGGCTAAATCTACAAACACAATATCACCTGCTCCACCAGCTGTAGCATCCGCTTCAACTGTACCAGCATATCAACGAGTTACTCGTTCGTTTGCTCTAGAACTGGCCAGTTCCCAAGCTGCCTTCACACCTAACACTACTTCCGAAGCACTGTTGACACAACAGGACTTGGCAAGATCAGATGAACCTCATGAGCATCAACACCAAGACGGTACCTGACCGAGTCAAGTTGCAGTTGCATGCTCCTTTATATGTACCCTCACAATTTGATGTACACTAACACTTTCCATATTCGTTGTTGAACTAGCACCACGGTGCAAGCGGAAACAGACATCAGGGATAATGCTTGACAGATTAACAAAATCTAAAGGAGGAAGAATGGAGATCCATTTTGAGGCAGGTTTAAAAAGGCCACGTGATGCTACAAAGTTAGCCAGGTTAGTATTAGAGGCAGCCGTTGCCGTTAGGTGTCCTGCACGTATCCTCCCAACGTGGATCCAGTACAGGAATGAGAAAGACAATACCCAGTTTAACACCTTCCTTGACCATTTATCCGTAAGTAATGGTATTCATCGCAATTAGTAATATTGTCTTGCTCTGTCCCATATTTTCTAGCTTCCTCCTAATAAGACTCACATTCTTTTTTCAATAGATGAGGTTCAAGTTGGATCCGAAAGATGATGCAACTAAACAAGCATGCACTCATGTTTTTCAGTCTACTCTGCGACAGTATCGGTACCACCTTAGAAAATCTCACTTTGAAGGCAAGGCTAACAATGAAATCGCCCAAACATCTCCAGTGGAATATATTACAGATGAAGACTGGACAGCCCTCGTTAAACACTAGTCTGATCCAAAGTTTCAGGTAGGCTATATGTATTTGATCAGACCACATATTGAACTTGTATTTATGTATGTGCCTTACAAGTGTCTCTTCTTCTAGGCTAACTGTTTGAAGAACAAGACCAACCGTTCTAAAGTGAAATTCCAACAGACAACAGGATCTCGTAGCTATATTGCACACTGCGAGGCTCTTGTAAATAGCTACTACTTCCTTCTTTTTTCTGTGCCATATTATCATATCTATATTGACTTGTTCCAAATACAGAGGAAAGCCTGTGCGGACCAAAAAGAACCTGAACCGAATGCAGTGCAAATCTTCAAGGATTGCCACACCAGCAAGATGAAGGGCATGAGCACACCAGGTCAAGACGCTGTTGTAAGTCCTTACTCCTCCTGCCTTTGAACTGATTGGTACTGTGATGTGTTCATTTAACTACTTGGTTTGCAGCCAATGTTAGTTACTCTGTTCACTTTTATACACAGTTGTCTTAACGTATCATTTCACCTTACATGGTTTAAAAGAGATGAATGATATTCTTTTGGTCTTGATCTATAATCTAGTTGTTATGTTCACGTGCGCACACAATGATAAAATAGCTTGTTTGTTTTATATCTGTTTGCCCATGATATGAATGATGTCATACTATGTTCATCCTACTTTCAACCATGTCTCTTTTATCCTTAGATGTCAACGAATGTGAGGAAATAGACAATACAGTAGGCATGCTACATGGACATATGTTCCGAAAGTGATTTTATTATGTTGTTGGCACTACAATACATGCTAATGTATTACAGTAGTTCACCAAAATAAGTTATGTATAAACGTGTAACCTACTTTGTTTGTTTTTGTCTCATTAGTAACTTATCTGGTACACTAATCTACAAGTTCAAACTTTCAGGAAGCTATGAAACAAATGATTGAACAGCCACAACCACCTGAAGGTGACGAGGCTACCACAGGCACAATGTCACCTCTTGCTGCAGTGCATCAGTATCTATCCACTAATAGTGCAAAAAGCACCTTCCTGCATAATTCTGGGTTGGTCGTCAAGGTAACCTCGTCCAAATCACCTACTGAACAAAATCTTCCTGCTAGACAGAGTGGTATATCTGTGCTCCAGACACAAGTCCAATCCCTATTGGACGTCATTTTGGAAACAAGAATAGTGGTTGATAAATGTCATCAAGATATGAATGGTTTTGAAACCATACTATCAGACATTCCCTTCGTTGGTCAAGAGCAATGGCGGAAAAAGGTAAAGATCGTGCTGCTCCATCAGATTCTACAGCCTGAAACATTAGCACTCAGGTCAAATGATCTGTGCTTCTATACATCTGATGGTGCTTTTATCTGCAAGGACTGCAAACTTTATGCCAACAGGCCTTTTGTTGTATGGTTGGAATTTATTTTGTTGTGATATAGCATTTATGATGCTACCAAAGGCTGCAGTATTTACGATGCTATTTTTGTATAGTGTAGGTTTATCTTAGTAATGTATTCGGCCGAAAGCTTCGTAGGAGCCCAACATGCCAACATTCGTCGGGCCCATTCCAATTGGGCTAAAAACGATTATGGGCCGAAATTTGCATGTAGCCCACTAAAAATATCTGGGCCTAAATCAGCATTAGATTTCATATTTTTCTGGTAGGCCTGTGCCCATAGTGGGCCTTTAACAGGCCTAAACATAATTTGGGCCGTCAGTAACAATAGGCCGTTTATAGGTGTAAACATCTCGAGCCCATAAAAACATGGGCCTTCAATAGACCGAAAGTGAGATTGAGCCCTGATTGTGCCAAATAACTCATTGGTCTTAGCTGGCCGAAATGGTGGCCCATTTACGATGCGGATCTTTCACAGGCAAAATATCGGACGGGTCATAAATGCGTCGACCTAATACATGGGCCATTGACAAGCCAGAAGTTTGGTCGGGCTAGATTATCATCATTTTTATATGGGCCGTTAATGGGCCTGATGTGACGTTGGGCCACATATGGCCCATGGATTTCGTCCAATGTTAACAGGCCGAAAATCACAACAGGCCGAAAGTGGCCCAAATCTATAGTGGGCCTCTAACAGGCCGAATGTCAGACATGGCCGAATATGACCCAAATCCTTCATGGTCGTTTATGGGCCGAAAGTTTCAATGGCCTGTAAATGGGCCCAAATGAAGCAGGACCTTTAACAGGCCGGAAATACATCGGGCCGTAATTCGGCCCACATACTTAGCGGACTGTTAATGGGCGAGAAGTGACCATGGGCCGCGATGATGACAAGTTTAGGACAGGCCGTTGACGGGCCGATTTGACACTAGCCATACGGGCCTTAACTAAGAATGTTGGGCCTTTAGCTGGGCCGTCCCATTATGGTCTGCAAAATCTTGTGGGTCTTTAGCTGGGCCAGCCCATTATGGTCCGCTAAATCTTGTGGGCCTTTAGTTGGGCCAGCCCATTTATACTTTATGGGCTACTTTTGGGCCCGTCCACGTGTCAACATATCATAGGCCCATCTCGACCGTTGGATGAGTGACACCTGTGCCAATGCGGAGCTGATGCGTGGTTCCGTCGGCCAATGAGAATTTTACATGTGGAAAATCAGCATTGGTCATGGCTGTTAGCGGGTTATCGGATCCAAAACCGGACCCGATAGCTTAACGGCGTCCTGTTATGGTGGATGCCATGTGTCGGTCACCCTTGATGAAAGCACTTCTATGACGCATGATTTATCGTCATGGAAGTGGACACTTCTGTGATGATAATTTTGGTAATGTCATGGAACACTTCTATGACACCACAGGTATGACTATCTTCATTCTGTCATAAATTTGTCATGGATGTACATGCATGACAGAAAACGTGACCTACTGTGACAAACACGTATCATCACGGAAGTGTATTTTTTTTGTAGTGCATGCTTGCCCCCGCACGAGGTACGGAGCTGGTCCCAGGGGCAGACGCCGCCGGGGGGCTATGAACTTGTGTTTCCAGCATCCTTTCTTCACGTCCCAGCCGAGGGTGTAGATGGCGTGCCGAGGGCTCCTCCATTGGTCATCACCGATGGCTGGGTGATCCCAGCATCGGCTTCATCTTCAAGCAGCAAGACCGCACCACCCGGCACCTTTGCCAAGGCTCGAAAGGTGGTGGGGAAGGCACCGGCCTCTAGCCCCCTGCCGGGGGCAGGAGAGCCACTCCAAGCCCCTCCGAAAGCCCCCGGCACGAAGGATGGGCTTGGCCATGCGCTGGAGCTCGCGCACGACCGTGGCACCGTCTGCCATGAGCTTTTTCGAGAGGCGATGGGTGCGCTGAGCCGTCTTGGAGAAGAGCTTGGTGATGTCGACGCCCGCCTTGAGGCGGAGGGCCTTCGCCTAGCGCTGGAATGGCACCAGTTGAAGGTCGCCATCAACCTTGGGCATCTTCGGCATGAGCGGGCCAGCACAAGTGCCACGGTGTCCCTTGCAACCTCTCGCAAGGCTTGTGCCTGGGCCCTGGAGGAAGCCTGGGCGGCTGACCGTCGCCGTGAGGCTGCTGAGGAGCGCTAGTGGGAACTCCAAGCGTCGGACGCTTCCCTTGAGCAGTGGATCGAAGCGCGCAGGGCCGTCTTCGCCGCATCGCTGTGCGAGGCACCTTTTGAGGAGTAAGAGGTCCAGCGACACGAGGAGACACTGGCGCTGGAGGTCTTGGAGCGCAGTCTGGAGCTTGAGCAGTTGGAGGTGAGGGAGCGCCAGGTAGCCGCGGCTGAGGATGCTGTCTCCGCACGGGAGACCCAGATCCTGGAGGAGGTCGACCAGAGGGTGGCGAAGGCTCGTGCGGCTTTCGCTGACAAGTACCGCCTGAAGTTAGAGCTTCTGGAGGCCGACGTTAAGGGCAGGACCACCGCCCTTAGGGCGAAGCTGGACGAGGTGGAGCTGGGCGAGAAGGCCGCCAAGGAAGTTCAATCCTCTGCCCAAGCCGACTAGGCCTCAACCCGCACCGACCTGTCCTCACTTCAGCAGCAAATTGAGGGTGCCGCCTCCCTCACGAAGAAGAATGCGGATAAAGCGTGCCGCCGTCGAACACTGCAGCGTGAGCATGCTTTGATGCTCCAGGCCCTCAGGGTGAGGGCCAACCGAGCCTTGAGCACCATATGCGTGGAGAGTGCCCCTCACCCACACGAGGGTGACTACGCCAGCCACCTCCTCTTCTTTATCGAGATCGTGACCCGCCTAGAAGACCGGATCATGAGGGCTCGTGAGCTTGTTGAAGGGAGAAGACGGGGCCTGCTGGGGCGCGTGTTCTCACGCATCTTCAGCCACCTCCTCAACCTTGACCCCCACTTTGACTTCGACGCCGCCATAGCCCCCGTGCCCAGGGTTATCCGGGACAACCTGGCGTACTGGGTGGATGATCATGTGGACGCCCTGGTCGCAGAGTTTGCCCCGAGGATGACGCGAATGTGATCGTGGCGGATGAGGGCAGCATGAATGACGATGACAAAGATGACATCAGTGGCAGTGTAGGTAGCGTGAATGAAGGCGATGAGGATGGCACTGGGGGTAGCGCATCCAGCTAGGCCTACATTCCCTTTGCCTTAACATGTATGCAAAAAACTTGTACATGGCCCCGCGGGGCGTGAAAGCATTTTGAAGGGGGATCCCCTTGTAATGTATAAACTGATGTTATGTTTTCCAAAATAGGACTTGAAATGTACCGTCGCGAGCTTGTGAGCTCCCAAACGGGGTTGTTGTTGCGACTTATCTTGGTTTAGTAGGCCTTGAGCAGGTCCTGAGGTCACGGGCGTGCCTTCCTCTTGAGGCGAGCCCTCCGGGGCTCGTGAGGTTTTAGGTCTCTCGAGGGGCCTGCTGGCCCGCCCGAGAGGGCCCCGTGAGGAGTCGACCGTCAGACTAGCAAGGTATGCACGCGGAGATCCTGAGGCGATCGCATCCTCGATCCTGGGGGGACCTTGTCGTCGCCCGGGCTGGCCCGAATGTGCTTGGCGCGCACATACCACGCCCAGCCCCCGCTCGCGGGGCCCTCACAGGGGTAGCAGGTGTGAGCCCCACAGTAAAACACACAACCAGAAAGCAAGAAACCGACACAAATCAAGAGAAAATCCCCTTGTTTTTGATAAACACAAGGAACTTCGAATCTTGGTCCAAAAAGGCGGTGAATCGGGTTATAGAAAAAGGGGTGAAAGCAAACAGCCGTGTCCGGCACCTAGCTAGTCTTCTTGTCTTCTCACCAGCACGGAGCAAAGTGCTTTCACTGGGCGTGAGCATAGTCGTTGGGGGACAGCGTCGACGGCCAGCGTGGAGCATGGTGCTTCCACTTGGACGTTGGGTGGGAGCCCCCGTAAGGCCCGAGGGCGGTAGTCAGGAGACTCCGGGGCATGTACATCCCCACTCATTATTACATGAGAGTGTCACGAGCGGAGACCTTCACAGGCGTGGGCCTTGCTTCATGTCGCCTGACGAGGGCCCCGCCCTACGCCTCCCCCGACCACCGTTGGGGCGTTCGGAAACCAGGACGAGACCAAGGGGCAAGGGGGACGTTGGTGGCGCCGTCGGTGATCGCGGGCCCTCCGCCGGGGGGAAGGGCTTGCCGACGCCTTCCGTGGCAGAAGACCTACTTCCATGCAGCGCCTTGCTCCATGCGGCGCGGGGGAGGCCCTGGCTCCGGGCTCCTCCCACGCAGCCCCCAGTGCGCTTCTCCCACCTGGAGCAGAGCCATCGCCCTGAGGTCTCTGGGCGCTGATGTGGCCTGGTTCACACGCGGTCCATGGTTAGCGCAAGCATGTTCCTGAGATATCGGCTGTACCCAGCGGTTGTTGTCATTGAAGGGGTCGGCGAAGCTTTCGGGCGGCTCATGGAAAACCTCATCCTCTTGTGTCCCTGCTACCCAGCCTGGCTCGGGGAATGGGTTGGGGCCTTCCCCGCCATGTACATTTGGTCCATCATGGGGGGCACGTAGGCGTCCAAAGTTGCAGCGCCAGGACCATCGCCTGGGTGCCCTGCATCTCGGGCCACCTGGCCCCGTGCCAGGCCCTGATGACCGCGGGGAGGCGTCCTAGCACGGCCCCAAGAGGGACCGCCCGAGCTTGCCCCGCCTGGGGGCGGCACAGTCGTGGTAGGACGGGCGGCGTTGCGGGCCCCGTTGATGACGTCAGGTCCCCTGGGTGCTCTGGGGGTGCGTGGGAACTGCGGGGTCCGGCGCGCGTCCCCGCCATAGCCTGCGGCATGGGCAGGGTGTAGAAGGGCACCGCGCCCCTGCAGGCGGCATCAAGAAGCTCGACGACCCTCTCCAACAGGGCATCGCGGCCGCCCTCCGCCAACCTGCAGCATGGCAGCTCTTGCGCCACGATGAGCACGGCTCGCATGTTCGCCTACTCCCGGAGTGTATGTGGCACCGTTGCCGCGGCGTAGCTCAAAGTTCGTGTGGTAGCGCGTGCACGTCGTGGCACGAGGGCGGACGGCGCCGGCCCATGCCGCTCGCGTCCGACGGTGTGCGGGCCGCCAGGAGCGCGGAGTGGAGATCTTCTTGGGCGGACGACACTGCCCGGGCATGCCAAGTAGCCCCGTGCTTGTTATGAACCCTCGGATTGTCAGCCATGGGAACGATGGGACGGCGGCAGATCGACTTGAAGAGGGGAGGCTCCGACGCACCCCTACCTGGCGCGCCAAATGTCGGATTTCGGGTTCCGCAGACCCTTGAGAGGTTCGAACTCTGGGGTGAACTCATCCTCCCCAGTATGCCCACTCGCTGATCTCATGGCCTAGCTCGACGAACCAAATCGGAAAGAGACACGGCAGTTTACCCAGGTTCGGGCCACCTTGCGGTGTAAAACCCTACTCCTGGTTTGTGGTGGATTGGCCTCGATGGGTTGAGGATGAACTAGTACAGTGGATAACAACCTCAGGAGCAGGGGTGTTCTTGAGCTCGATGAGCTTGTGGGTGTGAGGATGACCTGAATGATCCGTCCCCTCTATGGTGGTGGCTAGGTCCTATTTATAGTGGCCTTGGTCCTCTTCCCAAATGAAGGCGGGAAAGGATCCCACAATGGCCAAATTTGAAGGGAGACAACTAGTACATGATATCCTGACAAAAGTAGTCTTCGCCTGCAAAATCCTCTAGTGGTGACGTCGTGGTGGGCTTGACGATTACCTACGTCCTGGCGGTCTTGGTCTTGTTGTGCCAGGATGGAAACCTTTGCTTGATCCCTCGGGACTCCGCGCCTGCGCTTGCCTCCTTAGCACCAAACAGGAAACTAGTACACTGCGCCCGCTGGCGCCTGCCTGGCCTTGGTCGTCATGGCTCACGTCATCCGAACCTCGCGAGGTGAGCCTTGCATAGATATCTCCGTTCCTCGAGAGCCAACCTAAGGAGACCGCTCCACGTGGAGGTCTTGGTGTCGTCCGCCTCGCGAGGCTTGGCCCCTCGCGAGGGTCTTGAGTTGTTTGCTGCTAAAGTTGGGCTGTACCAGGCCGTCAATCACTACAAAAAAGACACTTCTGTGATGATACGTGTTTGTCACAGTAGGTCACATTTTCTGTCATGCATGTACATCCATGATGATTTTATGACAGAATCAAGATAGTCATACCTGTGCTATCGTAGAAGTGTTCCATGACATTACCAAAATTATCATCACGGAAGTGTCCACTTCCATGACGATAAATCGCGCGTCACAGAAGTGCTTTCGTCAAGGGTGACCGACACATGGCATCCACCGTAACGGGTCGCCGTTAAGCTACCGGGTCCTGTTTTGGACCCGATAACCCGTTAACAGCCCAGACAAATGGGAAATTTCCATGTGTAAAATTTTGATTGGCCGGAGGAAACACGTGTCAGCTCGTCAGTGGGTCAGATAGGCGCCTATGATATGTCGACACGTGCAACGGCCCACCATCGGCCCATTTAGCTTACAAAGGCCGGCCCGTTTGACTTGGTCAAAAGTTAGCGGGCTGGCCCATGAAAAGCCTGTTAACGGTCTCTTCGCAAATAGCCCATTTTACAGCCCGGTAACTGACGGCCCATTAGGGCCTACCCAATATCGGCCCAACAACGTCATGTGGGCTGTCGAACATAATACCACCCCATTTCACTTTCGGCCCATGTATGGCCCATGACGTCTTTCGGCCCATATGAGGCCTTCGTATCTTTATGCCCTTGAAAGGCCCACGATGACTCTAGCCCAGAATGAACAATAAATTTATTTGTACCCGCTAACGACCCATCATTTTCCAGCCCGTGTTAGCTTTCGGCCTACTGACGACCCATACGTTCTTGGGCTCCTTTGTCACATCCCTAGTTCGGGTATGACCTAGACTAGCTAGTCATGTGTGCATCATGTTTAAATTTCAATGAATTTGAAATGGGGACAAGTGGAAGCCTCATAAATCATTTTAATAAAGGGGCAAGAACCCTAAAATTGCAATCAATGAATCCAAAATGCCCTAGAAATAGTTCTGACAATTTTGGCAATTGTAATAAATAAAACCAAAAGTGTGGAACATTTCTAAGGAATTGTTTGGGCCCTGATTTTGAAGCAATATTCTATTTCAAGCCACCTTCCCTAAGATGCCCCGTTATGGAATCATGGCAATTCAAATCCTCGCTACGTTAACAACCGTTCACCACCCTCTTAGGTGTGGAACTATTGTCTACCAATTTGAACCCTTGTCATCCGCTTCTTTCCATCACCCCTGATGTGTGTTTCATGTCTCAGCTCAAGAGATGTTTTTTTATATCTCACTCCATGAGTTGATCTTGAGTTTCTTGATCTTCGAGAAGATCGATTTCTGTAGAGTTTCTTTCTGTCGTCATCATGTTGGATGAAGATCTCGAAAGCAAAGACGTCAAGATAAATATGATGCAATGAATCAATATCTTCAATGAGGACAGTTGGATCGTGAAGACTGTGTTAGTTTGCATTTCCCCTTCATCTTACCCTATGCTTGAATCTCAGGACGAGATTCTTGTTTAGTAGGGGTGAGTTGTCACATCCCTAGTTCTGGTATGACCTAGACTAGCTAGTCATGTGTGCATCATGTTTAAATTTCAATGAAGTTCAAATGGGGACAAGTGAAAGCCTCATAAATCATTTTAATAAAGGGGCAAGAACCCTAAAATTGTAATCAATGAATCCAAAATGCCCTAGAAATAGTTCTGACAATTTCGGCAAGAGTTATAAAGCAAACCAAAAGTGTGGAACATTTCTAAGGAATTATTTGGGCTCTGGTTTTAAATCAATATTCTATTTGAATTTGGAGTTATATTCATAATATATAATGAATATATTTTCAAATGCCCTGTGATATTCTATGTATATGTGGAGTAGACCTTTAAGTGACATAAATTATCCAGGGGAGTTTTGGCACTGTTTTCAAATTTGTTTGAATTTGAATTCAGTGGCAACTAAATAAAACAAAGCAGAAGAAAATTAAAAAAAGAGCAGACGCCTTACCTGGCCGCCTACCTGGCGCAGCCCACCTGGCAGCCCGTCTGGCCGGCCCAGCCCACCAAGGATAGGGAGGTCTTCTTCCTCTTGCCACTCGGATGCGCAACGCGTGCCTGACGCGCGTGCGGCCACCGCGCACCACCTCCACCCTGCCTGGCTGTCCTCCCGTCGCCCTGGACCTTCCCTCACGTCGCCACGCACCTCATTCGACCCCTGCGTCTCTCCCCTCTCCCTGGACCCCGTCCGCCTTCTCTGCCCGCTTCTAAACGGAGCCCGTCACCGCCATTCGCCATAGCCGCAGCCACCGCCTCCCTCTCGCCTCCCCGACGTGCCCCAGGGATCCACCTTGTTGCCTTCATCCTCCTCGTTGAGCCACACATCGCTGGGAGCTCTACTTCGCCATCAATGCCTTCATCTTCAACCTCTCGGCCGCCGAGATCGTTGGCGCCCGTTCGTCGTCTCTGACTCGTCCCCGAGCCCGTTGACCATCCCGTCATCTCCACTGTGAGATTATGCGTCTGTTCCCCCTCTTCCCGAGCTCATTTACGCCCCGCATCCGTCGCCCCCTTGTCGACCGAACCGCGCTGCCGCTCGAGCTCGTCGGCGGCAACACCCCGGTGACCATTTGGTCCCAGATGTGTGTCCACCGAGCTTGCTGCCCCGCGCTGAGCCTCGCTAGCGCCTCCCCTTGCCCGCTTGCACCCTGCAACGCTAACCCCGCGCGCACCCGAGCTCCGGCCGCCGCGGCCGAGCTCCTCGCCATCGTTCCCGGCCTCCCCGCACCCAACCGCCTGCACCACTGGATGCGGCACACTTCCAGCTCGCCGTAGGACCAAGCCGCATGCTCAGACGACAACTGCAGCGCGATTCCGGCGCACCTCCGCCGCGTTCGATGGTCGTCGCTGGCAAACCTCCGGCGTGCCGATGTGGACGTCATTAGTGCTAACCGCCGCCAGCTAAGCACCCCCTGATAGGCACTGACAGTGGGCCCAACCACTGGTCAAACCCCAATCAGTGATGGGTTTGACCGGGATTAGTCCTGTGTCACTGACGTGTGGACTCCACACATCAGGTTTGAACCTGGTCAGCGCTGTTGACTTGCTGATGCAGGCATGATGCAGTGCTGACGCAATAAGTCATTTCTGGATTAAATCCAATTCAGGAATTTGAGAAAAAAGTCCTAAACTTCTAAAAATCATAGAAATTATCTATAACTCCAAATAAGATAAATTATATATGAAAAATGATCAGAAAAATCCAATCTATCCATCTGTAGCATTTCCATGCATGTTTAAACAAATTAACCTTGCTGTTTAGATCAAAACATGATAATGCACTTTATAAGTTCTTAGTTTGAATTTTAATTTGAACCTTTGGTTCAAATCAACTCAAACCCTTCTGTTCTTAGCTGCATTAGCTCAAATCACAGCATATCGACATGTCATGATCATGCATCATATTGTGCATTGCATTGATTGAGTTCTTTCTGTGTTTGCCGGTGGTTGTTCCCCCTCGATAGACGTATGTTCCGACGATGAGTTCGATGACACCGATGAAGAGCTATATCATCTTCAGAAGTGCCAGGCAAGCAAAAACCCATTGTTCATTCCGATACAGTCCCACTCTCTTGCTCCTCCTCTCTTTTACTTCATTAGGATAACAACGATTCAACTGTTACATGCTGCGGTAGTTGAACCCCTTTTCCTCTGCATGACCTGTCATTGCCACAGTAAATTGATGAACCCACTAGTATGAGTAGGAGTTGTTTGAGCCCTCATGTGCCTACCCATTCATGCTTGTTTGTCATGCCTACTATTGCTTAGAGTTGAGTCAGGTCTGATTCATCGGGGATGAATTGGAATGGTGATGAACATGTCCTACTGTGTGTGAGCTAAGTGTGTGAACACGATTTGGTATAGGTAGCGGTGAGAGTCCATGTAGGAGTACATGGTGGGTTGTCTCATTGAAACTGTTCTCAGGAACTGAGGTCAGTGTTTGTGATCCGTGAACAGCTACTACCACTCATTGGGATCCTTAATTGGCCCTCTCGACATATTAACTGCCCTAGTCCTCTGTCCAGGAGTTGCAACTAGTTTCTGGTGTTTATAGGATATGTGTTGGCGGCCGTGCGTAGCGCTGACCCTAGGGGTGCGCTATGATGCGGTAGATACACCATGGCACGGTGTAGCGGGCGCCCGTTTGGTGTCTCGGGAACCCTGCACACATCGTTTGGGGCTGTGAGCGAAACTCCGGCCGGATCTCCTCGCGAATGGAACCCGAATAGGTGATAAACCTGGACTAGAGACTTGTGTGGTTAGTCAGGTCGTGGCCGACTACCTCGCCAGGCTTCCGCTTGAAGGCTGTCGAGATACACGATGTGTACATGGTGGTAAGTGGCAAGAGCGTGTGTGAAGAAGTACACCCCTACAGGGTTATAAATGATCTATTCGAATAGCCGTGTCCGCGGTAAAGGACTTCTGGGTTGCTTATAATAGTTCATAGACAAGTGAAAGTGGATACTCTAAAATGCGCAAGATAAGCATAAGTGCTATGGATGGCCTTCTCGTAGGGAGACGGTAGCGGATCCATAGTGGTGTATTGATATGGTGAATATGTGGACTCGTGTGCGCCACCTCAAAAGAGTTACTTGCAGTCGTAGTTCAGGATAGCCACCGAGTCAAAGCTGGCGTGTTGTAGTTAAACTCCACCACCCCCTTTATTGATACCGATGCATATGTAGATAGTTCTGATGTAAGTCTTGCTGGGTACATTTGTACTCATGTTTGCCTATTTTATGTTTTGAAAAGCGACGACAGTCTCGCTAGTAGTTCTGTGTGGACTTCGACGTTTAGCTTGATACCTCAGCTACGATCTTGTGCCCTCGGCAGGATCTGGTAGATAGTCAGGCTTCTCAGCCTTTTTCATTTGTAGATGTCTGTACTCAGACATGTTAAGCTTCTGCATGTGCTTGTTGCTTGTATGCTCTGTATGTTGGGGTCATGAGACCCATGTTTGTAATGCTTGGCTCCTCGGAGACTAATGAATAAATACTTTGAGTCATAGAGTCTTGTTGTGATGCCATGTTGTATTTACACACATCGAGCATATTGTGTGTATGATTTGAAATGCTTGGTATGTGTGGGATCCGACAACCTAGTTTTTTATCCTTGGTAGCCTATCTTATGGGGAAATGTAGTCTTGTGCTTCCATGAGCCTGAGTAGTCCGCTACAGCCCGGTTCACCGGAGTCCTGCTAGCCCAGCACTACTGCTCCGGAACACTTGACTGGCCGGCATGTGATTCACTTCGTTCCTGTGTCTGTCCCTTCGGGGAAATGTCATGCGGTGACATCCAGAGTCCTCCCTAGCCTGCTACAGCCTGGTTCACCGGAGTCCTGTTAGCCCAGTGCTACAGCCCGAATTCGCACACTGCTGACCGGCATGCTTGATGTTGATTCATGTATGCCTATCCCCGTAAGTTAGTGCCACTTTGGGTTCACGACTAGTCATGTCGGCCTGGGTTCTTTGTCATATGGATGCTAGCGACACTATCATATACGTGAGCCAAAAGGAGCAAACGGTCCCGGGCAAGGTAAGGTGGCACCCGTGGGAATACCATGCGTGAGGCCGCAAAGTGATATGATGTGTTACATGCTAGATCAGTGTGACTTAGGATCGGGGTCCTGACAGCTTTGGTATCAGAGCCTGACTGCCTGTAGGATTACCAAGCCAAACCAGTCGAAGTTGTGTCTAGAAATGCTTTAATTATGTAAGGTTATTGATTGTGGAAGGGAACGTAAGGCTCTTTTTACTCGTTTACCTTATGCCCTTCTGATCCGAGTCATCCTCTTCTCTTCTACGGGGATTAAGAACTAGGCCTTCTCATCTATCTATCAGGATGACGAGTTACTATGATAGAGACTTATAGGATTGATGGATTTCAGCCCCAGTTCAGTTTCTACTACTTCCGTGTGTTCATAGCTGGCGTCTGAACCTTGATATGATGTTGTTGAGTGGTTATGCCACCATTTTGCAGGATGTCTCAATTCTTTTTGAGCATTTACAGCCATTATGTTGCCCGAGTCATCCTAGGTTACTAAATAGTCGGATGCATTTGCAAATCATTTCTTTTCGTTCCCGATGTCCTTTTTGGTCAGAATAAGCACACTATCCGGTAGGTTGAGGTACTCTATTGCCTCGGTATATATGTTGGGGCTATTATTATGACCCTAGGTGTTTTAGGGATTCACCTAGTAATCTAACCATGTTTTGTGTTTCCGGTGTGATGATTCTGGCCACCATTCTCGAAAGCATCCCGTGATGCCATTTAGTAGTAGGTATTCTACTCCTGGGTTCTTGACCCAAGATCCCCTCTACTTACCTCGTGTTGATAGTGTTGCTCGTACCTTTAGGATATTAGTAATCTTTGTGATAGTCTTTGAGGTTCGTGGTATATCCTTCTTCCAAATACCATGAACTACTTATGGCAGAAGTTCCCCGTTGAACCGAAAGATCACAATCAGAGTACTCTTGAGGAGTTCTGCATTCGTAATTGTGACTCTGCCAGTTCTACCTTTCTGCATGGGTTATCCGGAAGTAATATGTTGAACTCGATTCGACATACTAATCTATGCATCGACAACTCAGAACGTGATATGTTCCTTTGAGTTGTCCCTTTTCAGTTGTATTCCGACCTTCGTCTATCAATTGATAGTCAGGAGTAATTATGCATTCGTGTTATCGATGCTTATTACTCTTGTGGTCCGACAAGCCATTCTATTCCGGAATGACTAGGAGAAAAAAACTCCAGCACCTCATCCATTTCTTGGACTGGTCAAAGTAGTTGTATTTCGCAGATCAAAATGCCAATCCAGCTTTTGCTCTGTTCTACCTTGGAGTGTTACCATCTTTATATCAAGAATGTCATGAGAATTGCACCACCTCTTATGAATTCTTGATGCAGTGATACTTCTCGCCATCATTATTCATTCCTCGGTCCCGTGTTGTTGTAACCGAAATGCCGACAAGTGAATTGTGATGTGTGAAATCAATACTCCGAGAAACTCGTTGCTTTGTAGTAAATGGACAATATCCTCATTCTTAGAGTGTTGATTATTAAATCATCATCCTAAGATTGATCGTGCTACCTAGTCCTTATTTCTGGTGCACTCTTTGATCCATGAGTTGGGATTGTGTCAATCCCTCACTCTTTCGATCATATCGTCTTGCCCTGAAAAGCAAGATTGTTGTCGAGCTTAGAGTCATATCGGTGGTTCGTGATTTTCCGGATATCTTCACGGAAGTATCACCAGGCCATCCCCTAACCAATATGGTGAGTTTGTGATCAAGTTGGTTTACCAATAAACCACTCTTTCTCCAAGAATCCATGTTGGATACCCCTAAGCTAGTTGGTTAAGCTAAACAACAACTTGGAGAGTTGGAAGATAAAAGCTAGCCCAACTTAGTTCATTCCAAAGGGATATCCTTGTGTTTGTGTGTTAGTTGAAGAAATATGATATCTTCATAGATTGTTCCTCGTGATCGGTTGTTGGATCTGTTGTCTTGTCAAAACTTTGATTTGAGTGTGGGCTATCCTCAAATCAAATCAGTACCAATGATATTCGTAATGTTGTCCTACTCGTGGTTGACTCCTCGAGCATACACCATTGCATCCTTTGGTCTCACCAATACTATCACATTGTTCACATAATGGTGGAAGTCCAGTGATATGGAAATTCCGATGAGTTGCTGTTGAGCCCATCAGCAGCATTTTGTCTCCTCCATGATTTGTGTTGAACATCCAGCTAGTGTTGGAAACTTGTGTAAGCATTTTCTTCATGCCCCATTCATGAAGTATATGTTTGGATGAAAGAAGTGACTTCCTTTGATTCACGTGCATTTGATGTAAGTTGCCACCGTGAATTCAAGAAAGTTTGTTTTGCTTCCTCTGGAATCATCCCAAGTGAGTCATGCATGTGCGGAGTATTCTATGGTCTGATAGACTGATCATCTTCATTTCATATGTATCCCCTAGCACACCAAGCCACTGATTGATTTGTTCAAGGAAAGGAAGTTCCTTCTTAAGAGCATGCCTTATGCAAGGACCTCAATATCCTCGATTATGGTTCCCCACCTGAACTCGGTAGTGTTTTATTGTAAGACTGCCATGTGGTCACGCTTGTCTAGGACAGTGTGTTCACAGGTGTGTAGCAAAACCTGCTCATGTTTTGGAGCTTGCTATCGTAGTTCATCTCCCAGAGTCTCGCAACGTTATCTCGTCGACTTGTGTTGAAACTCTTATTTTCAGACATGTGAGTCTAAAGTATCATGTTTCTAACCAGATCTGAATCTCAGGCAGATGTGATGGTTGGAACATTCCCGACATTTGCATTTTGTTCCCAGCTTGCACTGCCTTGTGTCAATCTCCCATGGACTGCCCTTCTCAGCAATTGTTGTTCAGGATCATCTTCAGAAGTGGTCCTACCATGGGTCCCATCCATTTCATATGATAAGCAAAAATCATCCATTGTGTTGTCTTCAACAAGGTAGTCCACATCATCCATTCTAGTCCGAGCATGTCATTCTTTCGAACTCCTTCAAAAGATCGATTGTGATTTCCTTAGGCTGGTATAAAGAGTTTCAATGATCTTTGTATCAAAAGTAATTCTTTTTGCCACTTAAGGGAATAGTTCTACAAGCCACCTTCCCTAAGATGCCCCGTTATGGAATCATGGCAATTCAAATCCTCACTACGTTAACAACCGTTCACCACCCTCTTAGGTGTGGAACTATTGTCTACCAATTTGAACCCTTGTCATCCGCTTCTTTCCATCACCCCTGATGTGTGTTTCATGTCTCAGTCCAAGAGATGTTTTTTTATATCTCACTCCATGAGTTGATCTTGAGTTTCTTGATCTTCGAGAAGATCGATTCCTGTAGAGTTTCTTTCTGTCGTCATCATGTTGGATGAAGATCTCGAAAGCAAAGACGTCAAGATAAATATGATGCAATGAATCAATATCTTCAATGAGGACAGTTGGATCGTGAAGACTGTGTTAGTTTGCATTTCCCCTTCATCTTACCCTACGCTTGAATCTCAGGACGAGATTCTTGTTTAGTAGGGGTGAGTTGTCACATCCCTAGTTCTGGTATGACCTAGACTAGCTAGTCATGTGTGCATCATGTTTAAATTTCAATGAATTTGAAATGGGGACAAGTGAAAGCCTCATAAATCATTTTAATAAAGGGGCAAGAACCCTAAAATTGTAATCAATGAATCCAAAATGCCCTAGAAATAGTTCTGACAATTTCGGCAAGAGTTATAAAGCAAACAAAAGTGTGGAACATTTCTAAGGAATTATTTGGGCTCTGGTATTAAATCAATATTCTATTTGAATTTGGAGTTATATTCATAATATATAATGAATATATTTTCAAATGCCCTGTGATATTCTATGTATATGTGGAGTAGACCTTTAAGTGACATAAATTATCCAGGGGAGTTTTGGCACTGTTTTCAAATTTGTTTGAATTTGAATTCAGTGGCAACTAAATAAAACAAAGCAGAAGAAAATTAAAAAAAGAGCAGACGCCTACCTGGCCGCCTACCTGGCGCAGCCCACCTGGCAGCCCGTCTGGCCGGCCCAGCCCACCAAGGATAGGGAGGTCTTCTTCCTCCTGCCAGTCGGATGCACAACGCGTGCCTGACGCGTGTGCGGCCACCGCGCACCACCTCCAACCTGCCTGGCTGTCCTCCCATCACCCTGGACCTTCCCGCACGTCGCCACGCACCTCATTCGACCCCTGCGTCTCTCCCCTCTCCCTGGACCCCGTCCGCCTTCTCTGCCCGCTTCTAAACGGAGCCCGTCACCGCCATTCGCCATAGCCGCAGCCACCGCCTCCCTCTCGCCTCCCCGACGTGCCCCAGGGATCCACCTTGTTGCCTTCATCCTCCTCGTCGAGCCACACATCGCTGGGAGCTCTACTTCGCCATCAATGCCTTCATCTTCAACCTCTCGGCCGCCGAGATCGTTGGCGCCCGTTCGTCGTCTCTGACTCGTCCCCGAGCCCGTTGACCATCCCGTCATCTCCGCTATGAGATTATGCGTCTGTTCCCCCTCTTCCCGAGCTCATTTACGCCCCGCATCCGTCGCCCCCTTGTCGACCGAACCGCGCCGCCGCTCGAGCTCGTCGGCGGCAACGCCCCGGTGACCATTTGGTCCCAGATGCGTGTCCACCGAGCTTGCTGCCCCGCGCTGAGCATCGCTAGCGCCTCCCCTTGCCCGCTTGCACCCTGCAATGCTAACCCCGCGCGCACCCGAGCTCCGGCCGCCGCGACCGAGCTCCTCGCCATCGTTCCTGGCCTCCCCGCACCCAACTGCCTGCACCACTGGATGCGGCACACTTCCAGCTCGCCATAGGACCAAGCCGCATGCTCAGACGACAACTGCACCGCGATTCCGGCGCGCCTCCGCCGCGTTTGATGTCATCGCCGGCCAAACTCCGGTGTGTCGACATGGACGTCATTAGTGCTAACCGCCGCCAGCTAAGCACCCCCTGATAGGCACTGACAGTGGGCCCAACCACTGGTCAAACCCCAATCAGTGCTGGGTTTGACCGGGATTAGTCCTGTGTCACTGACGTGTGTACTCCACACGTCAGGTTTGACCCTGGTCAGCGCTGTTGACTTGCTGACGCAGGCATGAAGCTATGCTGACGCAATAAGTCATTTCTGGATTTAATCCAATTCAGGAATTTCAGAAAAAGTCCTAAACTTCTAAAAATCATAGAAATTATCTATAACTCCAAATAAGATAAACTATATATGAAAAATGATCAAAAAATCCAATCTATCCATCTGTAGCATTTCCATGCATGTTTAAACAAATTAACCTTGCTCTTTAGATCAAAACATGATAATGCACTTTATAAGTTCTTAGTTTGAATTTGAATTTGAACCTTTGGTTCAAATCAACTCAAACCCTTCTGTTCTTAGTTGCATTAGCTTAAATCACAGCACATCGACATGTCATGATCATGCATCATATTGTGCATTGCATTGATTGAGTTCTTTCTATGTTTGCCGGTGGTTGTTCCCCCTCGGTAGACGTATGTTCCGACGATGAGTTCGATGCCACCGATGAAGAGCTATATCATCTTCAAAAGTGCCAGGCAAGCAAAAACCCCTTGTTCATTTTGATACAATCCCACTCTCTCGCTCCTGCTCTGTTTTACTGCATTAGGACAACAACGATTCAACTGTTACATGTTGCGGTAGTTGAACCCCTTTTCCTCTGCATGACCTGTCATTGCCACAGTAAATAGATGAAACCCACTAGCATGAGTAGGATTTGTTTGAGCCCTCATGTGCCTACTCATTCATGCTTGTTTTTCATGCCTGCTACTGCTTAGAGTTGAGTCAGGTCTGATTCATCGGGGATGAATTGGAATGGTGATGAACATGTCCTACTATGTGTGAGCTAAGTGTGTGAACACGATTTGGTAAAGGTAGAGGTGAGAGGCCATGTAGGAGTACATGGTGGGTTGTCTCATTGAAACCTTTCTCAGGAACTGAGTTCTGTGTTTGTGATCCATGAACAGCTACTACCACTTTTTGGGATCCTTAATTGACCCTCTCAACTTATTAACTGCCCTAGTCCTCTGTCCAGGAGTTGCAACTAGTTTCTAGTGTTTATAGGATATGTGTTGGCGGCCGTGCGTAGCGCTGACCCTAGGGGTGGGCTATGATGCGGTAGATACACCATGGCACGGTGTACCGGGCGCCCATTTGGTGTCTCAGGAACCCTGCACACATCGTTTGGGGCTGTGAGCGAAACTCCGGCCGGATCTCCTCGCGAATGGAACCCGAATAGGCGATAAACCTGGACTAGAGACTTGTGTGGTTAGTCAGGTCGTGGCCGACTCCCTCGCCAGGCTTCCGTTTGAAGGTTGTCGAGATACACGACGTGTACATGGTGGTAAGTGGCAAGAGCGTGTGTGAAGAAGTACACCCCTACAGGGTTATAAATGATCTATTCGAATAGCCGTGTCCGCGGTAAAGGACTTCTGGGTTGCTTATAATAGTTCATAGACAAGTGAAAGTGGATACTCTAAAATGCGCAAGATAAGAGTGAGTGCTATGGATGGCCTTATCGTAGGGAGACGGGAGCGGATCCATAGTGGTGTATTGATATGGTGAATATGTGGACTCATGTGCGCCACCTCAAAAGAGTTACTTGCAGTCGTAGTTCAGGATAGCCACCGAGCCAAAGCTGGGGTGCTGCAGTTAAACTCCACCACCCCCTTTATTGATACCGATGCATATGTAGATAGTTCTGATGTAAGTCTTGCTGGGTAAATTTGTACTCATGTTTTCCTATTTTATGTTTTGAAGAGCGACGACAGTCTCGCTAGTAGTTCCGTGTGGACTTCAACGTTTAGCTTGATACCTCAGCTACGATCTTGTGCCCTCGGCAGGATCTGGTAGATAGTCAGGCTTCTCAGCCTTTTTCATTTGTAGATGTCTGTACTCAGACATGTTAAGCTTCCGCATGTGCTTGTTGCTTGTATGCTATGTATGTTGGGGTCATGAGACCCATGTTTGTAATGCTTGGCTCCTCGGAGCCTAATGAATAAGTACTTTGAGTCGTAGAGTCTTGTTGTGATGCCATGTTGTATTTACACACATCGAGCATATTGTGTGTATGATTTGAAATGCTTGGTATGTGTGGGATCCGACAACCTAGTTGTTTATCCTTGGTAGCCTATCTTATGGGGAAATGTAGTCTTGTGCTTCCATGAGCCTGAGTAGTCCACTACAGCCCGGTTCACCAGAGTCCTGCTAGCCCAGCACTACTGCTCCGAAACACTTGACTGGACGGCATGTAATTCACTTCGTTCCTGTGTCTGTCCCTTCGGGGAAATGTCACGCGGTGACATCCGGAGTCTTGCCTAGCCTGCTACAGCCCGGTTCACCGGAGTCCTGTTAGCCCAGTGCTACAGCCCGGATTCGCACGTTGTTGACCGACATGCTCGATGTTGATTCATGTATGCATGTCCTCGTAAGTTAGTGCCACCTTGGGTTCACGACTAGTCATGTCAGCCCGGGTTCTTTGTCATATGGATGCTAGCGACACTATCATATACATGAGCCAAAAGGCGCAAATGGTCCTGGGCCAGGTAAGGTGGCACCCGTGGGACTACCATGCGTGAGGCCGCAAAGTGATATGATGTGTTACATGCTAGATCAGTGTGACTTAGGATCGAGGTCCTGACATCCTTTCTAGCCCTCGATTACTTCCAGCCCGTTACTGGCATGTTCCCCTAATGGGCTAGATTTGGCCAGTGGCAAGAGTCGGTCCGTTCCTGGCTTGTTAACTCGTTGCGCCGTTTCCAGTCCGTCCTATATTCTGGCCCATTAACGACCCATTATGCCTGTGACAGAATTAAGCCTTTGATGTCCTCCGGCCTGTTAATGGCCCGTTACCGTGCTGGGCCGATACCAATTACGCCCGTTTACGGTCCATGTAGACCCATTTATCCAACGGCCCAAGGCCCACCGATTCTACGGCTGTGTTGGAGGCCCATTTAAAGACGGCATGTAGGAGGCCCATGGATCCTACGTCCCATAGCAGGGTCATGGCTTCCACGGTCCGTATATGGCCCATGGTTGTTGCGGCCTCTAGCAAACCAGGGAAAACGAAGACTAGGAAATAAATAGGCCTGAAACTATCGCTAGGCTATTAAGGCGATTGCACAGATTACATCCACTGGGCATCAAAGATCGCCACCAGTGCAAATATAGGGAACACCCTACACTATACAAAAATGGCTTGCTGTTTTCTTCAGCCGGTGGCTGCACATTAAGAACAAATTTTGTATCGCAAAAAAACAAATTACAACTATAAAACAAAAGGAAGGTTGGCATAAAAGTTAATGGTTTGGCAGATAAATGCACTACCAAAAGTTCAGAAGCTCAGTTCATTTGACCTGACTATTATGTTTTCATGTTGTATTGTCCGATGGAGCACCATAACCTTCGCCTTCATTTCTCCTAGGCTCCTGAACAACATAGCAAATGTCTGATAGTCTGGTTTCAAAACCATGCATATCTTGACGACATCGAACAATGTATGTCCTTGTTTCACAAAGGGTCTCTGTTAGGGAACGGACTTGTGTCTGGAGCGCAGATATAACATTGTTTTGAGCTTGCATATCTTGATCATGAGGTAGTTTGGACGAGATTGCCTTAACAACCAACCCGGTATTATGCAGGAACGTGCTTTTGGCACTGTTAGTGGACAGGTACTGACCCACTGCAGCAAGAGCTGACATTGCGGTTATAATTGCCTCGCCACCTTCAGAAGGTGGCGGTTCCACCATTTTTCCATAGCTTGTTGAAAAGTTGAGTTTTTACATTAGTACCAGAACAGAAGATATTAAGGAGGCAGCAAAACCAAACAAAATAGCTTTGGTATATATACAGAACTTATTCTAGTGAACCCATGTAAAATATTAGTTGTATTTTACTGCAAAGTACATAATAAAACCAGGTTCCAAACATATGACCATGTACCATGGCTAATGTATTGTCTATTTCTTCACATTGTATTGACAGCTAAGGATAAAGAGACAAAGTTTATAATACGGTAAGCATAATATGACATCATTCATATCACAAAACAACTGAGAACAGACAAACAGGCAATTGTAATGTTGTGTGGGTAAGTCCAGCACGGAACTAGATTACAGGTCAAGATCAAAGGAACATCACTCCTCTCTTTTAAACCTTGTAAGGTGCAATGATATGCTAAGACAATTGTGTATAAAATTGAAAAGAGTAATAGACAATGGCTGCAAACCATGCAGTTCAAGGCACAAGTCAGAGTAAGTAGTAGTTAAAAGGCATGAGGAATAAGGACTTACAACAGCGGCTTTGACTGGTGTAGGCATGCCCTTCATCTTGCTGGTGTGACAGTCCTTGAAGATTTCCACAGCATTTGGTTCAGGTACTTTTTGGTCCTTGCGGGCTTTCCTCTGCATTTGGAACAAGTCAATATAGATCTGATAATATGGTACATCGAAAAGAGTGAAAGAACAGCTAATTACAAGAGCCTCGCAGTGTGCAACATAGCTACGAGATCCTGTCGTCTGTCGGAATTTCACTTTCGTACGGTTGGCCTTGTTCTTTGAACAGTTCACCTACAAGAAGATAGATTTGTGTGGCACATGCGTAAATAGGACTTCAACATGTGATCTGATCACATATATATAATGTACCTGATACTTCGGATCAGACCAGTGTTTAATGAGGCCTCTCTAGTCTTCATCCGATATATTTTCCACTGGAGATGTTTGGGAAAGTTCACTGTTAGCCTTGCCTTCAAAGTGAATTTTCCTCAAGTTATACCGTACTGTCGCAGAGCAGACTTGAAAACATGGGTGCAAGCTTGTCTGGTTGCATCATCTTGGTTATCCAACTTGAACCTCATCTGTTGAAAATTATGGGAGTCTCATTATCAGCAACCTAGAAAGTATTGGACAGAGCAAGACAATATTACTAGTTTCCATACATAACCATACTTACAAATAAATGGTCGAGGAAGGTGTTGAACTGGGTTTCATCTTTGTCATTCCTATACTGAATGCATGTTGGGAGGATACATACATGACACCTAACAACAACCGCTGCCTCTGATACTAACTTGGCTGACTCTGTAGCATCACGTGGCCTTTTTAAACCTGCCTCAAAACGGATCTCCATTCTTCCTCCTCTAGATTTAGTTAACCTATCGAGCATTATCCCTGATGTTTGTTTCCTCTTGCGCCTAGGTGCTAGTCCAACAACAAACATAGGAAGTGTTAGTGTATATCAAACTGCGAGACTACATATAAAGAAGCATGCAACTGTAACTTGGATCCAGCAACTACCTTCTTGTTGTTTAAGCTCACAAAGTTCATTTGATCTTGCCAACTCATCTTGTGTCAAGAGTGCTTCAGAAGTAGTGTCAGCTGGCAAGGGAGCTTGGGAACATGCTGCTAGCTGAGTTGACCAACGAGTAAATCATGCAGCTGGTGGTACTGTGGAAGGTGTTGCAACAACTAGGGTTGTCTCTGCTTGTTTGGTGGCAGCTATTTTTATGTTTGGCTTGTTCTGCAGCTCGTGTAGCATAGGATACCATGTCGGTACAATTTCCCACTAGACTTTGACCTTCTATTGCACCATCAGTACCAGCAGAATCTGCAAGATTCTTCCGCTTCCATTTCCCTATTGTTCTGTCTTGCTTCCTCTTTCTCTGTGCCATGTTAAGTCAAGCCGACAAGAAAAACGAATAAAAATTTAGTTCTTCAAAACAAATTGATGCGTGATACAGACGAACTGAACTTTGATGGTAGACAACCACATGATAGGAGGATGTAATATGTACGAAAAATAGGATGACATGAGATAACAAGAACTATGATGTGTAAACTAAGCAGAAGACATTTCACTAAATTAGAAGCAATGCAATGGAAGGTAGACACCATATGAAAGATGCTACAAATATCGCTCTGCCAAGTTAACAGTGTCTCATCATAAATGTTGTTTAAACAAATGTGAAGCAGTACAAGAAATATATCATATGCAAGATGCAAACAACATCACACTACCAAGTTAAAGGTCTCTCGTCATTAGTGCCATTGCATATTCACAGCTTATGATGTGTAAACTAAGGAGAAGGCATTTCAACAAATTAGAAGCAATGAAAGCTAGACACCATATGAAAGATGCAACGAATATCACTCTACCAAGTTAAAACTGTCTCGTCATAAGTGCCATTTCAACAAATTAGAAGTAGTACAAGCTAGAAAAGAATGCGAGATGTAACCTATATCACACTCCCAAGTCGAACGTGTCTTATGATAAGTGATTGTTGTAGGTTACACAACAATGGTACTTTGATGTAAGAACATGGTGTGATAGACAGATATTGTATGTTCTAGAAACAGGAACACGTGTCTTATTCACAAGTATAATGTGTAGCACTCCGCTCCAGATAGAAAAAGATCAGAAGACTCAGGACCGTCCCAAGGGTGACGGGGTGGTTTCCCTCTCGCGACTGGTTAGGCGACCCTGAGTCAATCCCTGCCGCCGTCCTGGTGCCAGCGCCACCACCCTGCGCTGCTGCTCTCGCTAGCTCCGCCCACCCCGTGCGTGGCGCCCCGCTTCGCTAGGTTCCCCACCCCCTCCAAGCCCTCACACTGGTACTCTAGATCCACCCTGCTCCCACTCGCCATTGTCAGAGTTTCCCTCAGCTGTGCATCAGCCACCCCGCAGGGCATCGGGGTTCGGCCTCTCTCTCTCCTGCACCCTTCATCCCTCGGGTACCCTGTCCCACCCACAATTTCCGAGTTAGAGTGTTGCTGAGGCACCACAACACATTCCTCTCAAACCCTAGTTTGTGGTCCGGATCCCTTTGTCCTTATTTCGAAGCCGCCAATGGAGCGTGTTGAGGGCTTGATGAAGAGGCTAAAGTTGTCGGATTTGGAAAGCAAGGGGAGGAAGATCGTTTGGACAGATGGAAGAAAGGGGGGAGCTGTGGAACCACAAGCAATGGCAAAATTAATGTCTGACAAACTGGCCTTTGCAGAGGGGATGGAGACTGCTCTGGGAAGGATCTGGTGTCCGATGAGGGGGATACGATGCAAGGATCTGAGAGACAACATCTTCATGATCACTTTCCACCAACAGTCAGGTAAAAGAAGGGCTCTAGATGAAGGGCCTTGGACGTTTGGGAAGTCTCTACTGGTGGTTGAAGATTTTGATCCGAGCAAGAGTGTGAAGGAATATGAATTCAAAACGATTCTGATATGGGTTAGAGTTTTTGACTTGCCGCTAGGTATGATGCACCGTGAGGCTGGTTTGGCGATAGGAGACATAATTGGGGAGGCTCTTGAGGTGGATGCGGGACCTGACAGAATGGCAGTGGGAAAGTTCTTAAGGATCATAGTCCATATGGATATTTTGAAGCCGATAATGAGGGGTTTTGTGCTGGATGATGGGGACGAAAAGGAGAATGGGGAAGGGATGTTAACCGATGAGGAGAAAAAGAGGAAAAAGGAGAAGAGTTGGTGCCGGTTTGAGTACGAGTTTCTGCCTGACTTGTGCTACATATGCGGCATGCTAGATCATGTGGATAAGGACTGTTCCATAAGACTGAAGAAAGGGGAAGAGAAGCAGTTTGGTCCTTGGCTTGAAGCACACATACCAAGAGCAGCGAGCGATACAAGCAAGGGTAGATGGAGTGAAGGTCGGAACAACCTTTCTGGGAGGAGTTCTGGAGGTGGAAGAAGCATGAACCTAGGGCTCTCTAAGGGGCGTTCGGGCAGTGATAGCGACAACTGGAAGAAAGAAATACCGGGGGCTCGACACCAACCGGCAGGGAAAGAGACTCGTGAGGAGGAGGTCACCAGCCCATTGAAAGTTCACGGTGGAAAGGTGCAGAACGGTGCAGTTGGAAATAAGGCGGAAGGAATGAAGATGAACAACAGTGCACAGAGGCAACTCACATATGGGATAGGGGGAGAGGGTTCTGAACAAATGGGGGTAGGGATGGTTTTATCAGGCGCAAGTCATGTTATCGCACCATCAGAACATGTGCTAGAAGGGAACGAGGAGGAGGTAAAGGGAGGGGACAAGGATATGTTACCGACGGAAACCTCACTAGCTGATCGGGACAACGACAAGAAAAGTGGAAGGGTGGGGGCAAAATTTCATGGGAAAGACCGGAAGGAAAAGAAGGGAGATACCTCTAAGCTGGAGGTGAATGTTGGAGAGAAGCGGGGTGGAGATGCAATGGAGTGCGACGAGGGGCTGGAGGGGGAGGCGAAACGTTACAAGACGAAGGCAAACAAAACACACACCACTGAAGCGGGGCTGTCAGAACAGCCCTGCAAGGACCAATGAAGATAATAGCTTGGAACTGCCGGGGGCTTGGGAACCCGCCGGCAGTTCATAGCCTTCTGAAGCTCCAGAGGGCGGAAGGTCCTGATATTATATTCCTCTCCGAAACGAAGATGAAGGCGAAGGAGATAGAGTTCTTGAGGTGTTGTTTGAATATGGTGAACATGGTGGTGGTGGATAGTGTTGGACGGAGTGGGGGTTTGGCGTTGTTCTGGAGGAGAGGGGTGGATGTAAGTTTGAGGTGGAAGGGACGTTACCATATAGATGTTGATGTGGTGGAAGAGAATGGGAGTAAGTGGCGGTTGACGGGTGTGTACGGAGAATCTAAAGCGGGTGAAAAAGAGAACACCTGGAGGCTTCTTAGAACGTTGCATGGACAGGCCGATCTGCCATGGCTTTTTCTAAGGGATTTTAACGAGATTTTATTTGTGGGGGAGAACGAAGGAGGGCCGGCTCGGGGCCAGGGATGCATGGATTCATTGCCTGGAATTCTGTGAGCTAGAAGATCTTGGCTTTGTGGGTGACCCCTTCACCTGGCGGAATAACTGGAGTAAGGTGGAGGGGTACACATGGGAGAGGTTGGACAGAGGGGTTGCGAATGTAAAGTGGAAGTGCATGTTCCCGCTGCACAAAATCATCAACGGTGATCCACGTCACTCGAACTATCGACCCGTCCTTGCAGAGCTTGGGGACCAGTATACGGGGGAAGGAAGGGAAGCAGGTGGGTCCAGCTGTTTTCGTTTGGAGCTCGCTGGCTGCAGGAGGAGGGATGCGTGGAAGTGGTTGAGGGGGCTTGGAATGAAGCTTTTGGAGAGGGAGGTTGTTCGTGGGAGAGGCGATCAGCAGGATGGGGAGGAATCTAGCAAGATGGGATAGGGAAGTGTTGGCGGAGTTGAAAGGCAGAATAAAAAAGGCAAAACGGGAGTTGGAACGGTGTAGAAGGGAGGCAATAGATCAACAACAAGTATCAAAAGAGCAGCTCCTTCAGTATAAATTGAGCAGACTTGAGGACCAATATAATACTTACTGGCAGCAGAGATCTCATGTCAACTGGCTTCAGAAGGGGGTAGAAACACAAAGTTTTTTCATGCTCAGGCGTCAGAGAGGAGAAGAGTTAACATGATTAAAAAATTGAAGAAGGAAGATGGAGGTGTAGTGGAGAGGGGGGAGGAGATAGGGCCTTTTATTACTAACTACTACAAAAGTTTGTTCGTATCTTCTGCAGGTCCTCCAAATGATGATATCTTCAAACACATCCCTATTTCAGTCACACCAGAGACGAATGCTTTGTTGACCAAACCTTTCACTGGGGAGGAAATTAGAAGTGCTTTGGATGCTATTGGGGACCTGAAGGCACCGGGACCGGACGGAATGCCCGCTATATTTTACAAGAAGTTTTGGCACATGATGGGGCAGAGAATCCAGGAAGAGGTGCTAGTAGTTTTGAATGGTGGTGATATCCCGAGTGACTGGAATAAAACAACGATTGTGTTGATCCCCAAGGTAAAGAATCCAGAATCCCTTGCTCAATATAGGCCGATAAGTCCTATAAGCTGATATCAAAGGTTTTGGCCAACCGTTTGAAGGTGGTACTCCCGGAGATAATTTCACCTACCCAGTTTGCCTTCGTCCCTAGGCGTATGATCACAGATAATGTGTTGTTGGCATATGATATTACCCACCTAATGCATAAGAGGAAGGGAGGCAGACACAGACTCGTTGCGGTGAAGCTTCACATGAGTAAGGCGTATGATAGGGTGGAATGGGATTTTCTGGAGAGGATGATGCACACGATGGGTTTCGATCCGGTATGGGTGAGTCTGATTATGTTGTGTGTCCGATCTGTTTCGTATCGCGTGATATATAATAGGAAACTGACTGAGGTTTTCCTCCCATAGCGAGGTCTGTGGCAAGGCGATCCATTATCACCATATCTGTTCATCTTGTGCGCGGAGGCGTTCTCAATCTTGTTGCAACGAGCCGAGCTGGAGGGCTCGATTGAAGGGGTACAAATCTGTCCTAGGGCCCCAAGGATCAACCACCTATTCTTCGCCGATGACTCGTTAATTGTCATGGAGGCAAAAACAGAGAGTGCAACTCGCCTGCAAGAGATCCTCGCGCTGTATGAGGCTCAGTCTGGCTAGAAAATCAATAGGGACAAATCTTGTGATTTCTTCAGTAAGGGAACAAACAACCACACCAAACAACAGGTGCTGCATGTCCTTGGCATACCTTTTGAATCACAGAATGAGCGGTACCTCGGGTTACCGGTGCATATTGGGGCAGCCAGGAGTAAGGAATTTGAGTACATAAAGGAAAATATCTGGAGGAGAATCCAGGGATGGATAGAGAAGCTCTTGTCCAAAGTAGGTAAGGAAACACTAATTAAAGCGGTTGCCCAGGCAATACACACATATGCAATGTCCTGCTTCGATCTTACAAAGAATTTATGTGAAGAGATCACCTCCATGATCTGCCGTTATTGGTGGAGTCAGCAGGATGGCCAGCACAAGTGTCACTGGATTGGGCGAGAGAGATTGATGAAAGCAAAGAGGGATGGAGGCCTTGGCTTCCGTGACCTTCACATTTTCAACATGGCGATGCTTGCTCGACAATGATGGAGACTAACTCAAAACCCAGAATCGTTATGTGTTGTGGTTCTCAAAGCCAAGTACCACCCGAACTGCTCTATGCTAGAGGCGACAGAACAAGAGGGCATGTCCTACACATGGAGGAGTATACTCCGGGGAAGAGATTTGCTGAAGGAGGGCATCGTGTGGCAAATTGGGGATGGAATGCAAGTGAACCCATGGACTGATCCATGGCTGCCGAGGGGGGCAACCAGGAGGCATGTCGCTCTACAGGGACACTCCATTATCACTAAGGTCAACAAACTGATTGACCCAGTTTCGGAAACTTGGGATGAGGAGCTGGTAAAAGAGCTATTCACTGAAGATGATATAAAGGTTATCCTAGCAATACCCTTGAGAGCGGATATGGAGGACTTTATCTCCTGGCATTATGACAAAAAGGGGGTGTTTTCTGTCAAATCTGCATATCACCTAGGCACGAGCCTAAAGGAGTCTCGTCATTGTCAAGATGCAGGAACATCTAGTCAGCAGGGGCCTCGCTCGGCGAACTGGAATCAAATCTGGCAGCTTGAACTCCCGGGCAAAGTCCGCATGTTCTTGTGGCGTCTGGCTCACAACAGTCTTCCAACCCGGATGAATATCAAAAGGAAGCATATTGAACTTGACACGAGATGTCCCATGTGTTGGAGGCTTGACGAAGATGGAGGGCATTTATTCTTCAAATGTAAGAAGGTGAAAGCTATTTGGAGAGAACAATTCTTGGAGGATGTTCGCGTCTCCCTCAGCCAGTGCCAAGATCCACAAGATATGATATGCCATGTTTGTGCTATGCAGCGAGAAAAGAAGTTGCGCTTGGCTGTGCTCCTATGGGACTGGTGGACATCGAGGAACAAAGTCAATGCAGGTGAAGTACAGAAGACAGCAGCAGAAATTAGTTCTTTCATCACAAAACACTTGACTGATTTCACTTCGATGCACATTCAGAAAATGCCCCAGCCGCAACAACCCCAGGTTTGGGTCCTTCCAGCTACAAACTTGATCAATATCAACATGGATGCTGCTTTTCAGGTGGAGTCTGAGAAGGGTGCGTGGGGTTTTATTGCGAGAGACGAAACTGGCGCTTTCTTGGCGGCTGCTACTGGCAAAATGAACCATGTAAGATCTGCCCTGCACGTGGAGGTGATCGCTTGTATGCGAGCTATTGAAGGGGCAGCTGACCTGGGTGCACAACATATCAGTTTTGAATCAGACTGTTTGACAATGATTTCTGCACTTAAAGGGCGGGACTACGACGCTGCGGAGCTGGGAGTTCTCTTCAGAGAAGCAAGAAGCATGTGCCATGCCTCCTTTGTTTTCTCTGATTCATGTATTGTCCCTGGAACTGTAACCATGTGGTGCATGCTTTGGCCCAGTTTGCTATGGGTGCTGCTGAACCACTTCATGTGTGGGCGAATGTTGCCCCAGACTTTGTTTCTGTCTTGGTGAACGCTGATATGGCTTCCCAAGTTTATGTGGAATATAATTTGTTCCTTCTCAAAAAAAGTATAATGTGTAAAGTAAGCAGATGAAATTCAACAAAATTAGAAGCAATACAAGCTAGACATCATACATAACATGCAACCACATATAACAGTGCCAAGTTAGAGGGAGCACCTGTGATGGTGCACTAGGGGAGACGTGCTCATCATCAACACAGCTATGTTGAGTGTCTGTGCATGTGTTGTCTTGGAAATCATCTTGGGGGGATGGAGGAGTAGAATCTATAGAGGCCCTCCGTTTGGAAGGAGCACCATCATCCGCTGCCTTGCTAACTTCCTCCCGCTTTATGATTTTGAATTGTCAAGTAAAAGCGACAAGAAAAAGCAATAAAATTCACTCTTTAGAACTCATGCGTGCATGATACTGACAATCACTACTTTCATGTAAGGCAAACACATGATTCCAGGATAGAATAATACAAAAAACAGGACGGCATGGCATATTCACAATTGTTTGTGTAAACTAAGCAGAAACCATTTCAACAAATAAGAAGCAATGCAAGCTAGACACCACATGAAAGATGCAACCAATATGACTCTGCCAAGTTAAAAGCGTCCCATCATAAATGGCATTTCAAGAAATTAGAAGCAGCGCATGCTATAAATCATATGAAAGATGCAACTAATATCACACTGCATATACTAAAGGTGTCTTGTCATATTGATTTATGTAGGATACAAAAAAACAATAGTTTTATGTAAGGACATGCTTAATAGACAGATGTACGATGTACTAAAAACAGGAAGGCATGTCACATTAACAGGTATAATGTATAAACTAAGCAGAATAGCACATGCAATTTAACCAGATTGGAAGAATTACAATCTAGACACCATATGCAACATGCAACCACATATCACGCTACCAAGTTAGAGCAAGCACCTGCGATGCTAGTGTAGGGGAAATGCGGTAATCAACTATAGAGATATGTTCACTATCTTCATCTAGCCTTGCTGTTTCTTGAGAATCATGTGGGGAGGCTGACGCTGCAATCTTTAAATGAGGATATTTTCTCACAGTTGTCCACTTGCCTGACTGCCTCATCATAAGTGATTGATGAGGGATACACAAGAACATTAGTTTGATGTAAGAACATGGTTAATAGACATATGTACTAGTATGTACCAAAACAGGAAGGAATGTCATATTCAAAGGTATAGTGTGTAAGCTAAGCAGATGCAATTTAACCAAATTAGAAGCAATAAAAGCTAGACATCCTGCTAGAGTGCTGAGTATGATCATCTAGGACCTGAGAGCCTAGTGGGAGGCGGGGTGCTTCGCCACCATCGTGGCTTTTTAGTTGGCTTCCAGGTGATGGATGTCTGTGTTGGGCTTGTCACTGGCTTGGCCAGTGCCCTGACTAGCCATTTGACTTCTGGTGCTCCCGGGATGGTGGTTCATGTAAAAAATATCTTTCCTTACCTTAATAAAGACCGACTTCGGCCTTTCAAATACAAGCTAGACACCATATGCAACATGCAACTACATATGACACCGCGAAGTTAAAGCATGCACCTGGGATGGTGGTTCATTGGAGCGAGGTCATCAACTCTAGAGCTACGTTTACCGTCTCCATCTGCTCACACTGCAGCCTTTAAATGGTTGAAACGTGTCTACCCTAGCCGCATACCACGTTGGTGCAACTTCTCTCTTTTATTTTCTGCTTCTGTGAAGGCAGCAGAGTCTGAGATACCCTTGCATAAAAACACAACAGTGAGAGTATGGGTGAACTGTGTGCAGAACTAGTGCACTATAAAAGTAGCAGATAGCAGGTGGCTGAAAGATAAATGACAGGAGACATATGATAGCTCTTCAACATTGCATGGCAAACAAAATTAGATTCTACTCCGTATGATTTTGTAATATATGAGCACTGGAAATGCAGGTACTCCTCTAGCACACCACCACATGTGGTCCTATCAAGATAACAGTCGACTAAAAATAAATAGGTCAGTCGATTTTTTTATGAACCGTCTGATCTATAAGGAACAGGCAGATGGCCTTCTTCTACCTCCCGCCAGTCACTATTGACGATCTTTCTCGAACCGCCAGCGGCCATCGACCCAGACCCCTGCCTCCACCGCTTCGCCCTCCCCTCGACCTCACACCACCGTCGTGCTTGGCAGTGCCCCCAGGCCATCCCTTTAATCCCGGCCGATCTCCAGATCGGGCGCCAGCAGCTCTAGGCCCTACACGCCCCTAAGATAAGCACCGAGGCGCTGCTTCCCTGGTGTAATAGGAGGACTAGAGCCTCTTACGCCGGGGAATGCTTCCGTTAATTGAGAATCAATTGACCAGGAATTGAAATCCAGGGGGCGACGGACCTCTAGCTAAGGTGAAATGGTATATGAGGAGGAACCTTGTGCATCGCGAGTAACTAAGAACATCTAGTATCAAGAAGAAGCGGTCAACTAGCGTCTTCTGTGGGATGAATATCGTGCAAGCAGACACGTAAGATTTGCACGAATAAGGAAACAGGAGTACCATTTCCGGTTGCCAGTGTGGTCGCCTCCACATGTCGCGCCGATCTTCTTATTTTTGCCGGGGAAACTGATGTTTTGGAGGAGGGTGCAGGCTTGGACGAACCCATGGCCAAATTATTGATTGTGTTGCCATGGCCGTATGTCGGCGGAGGGGAAACAGATACGAGGCGGCGAAGGACGACGTAGAAGGAACAACTCCGGTGCGGTGGATGGTGGCGAAGTTGGAGCGGCAGCGGTGAGGCGCAAGACGGCGTGTTTGAACTGGTTCGGGTACGGACGGCTCGGCCTCGGCTTCAACTACTAGCCTTGGACGGTGTTGTGGTTGAGGTTGCGGTGGACGAAGACGTTGGGGTATCGGCTCCGGCGTGATGGAGGAGGGCGGTGGTTGATGGGTGGGATGGGGTGGCAGACGGAGGACGCCGGGGTTTCGCGGCTGGTGGAGAGGTAGTTTTGGCGCCCACGGAGTACGAATGGGGAATCAGGCGAGGAGCGGGGGGAGCTAAGGGAGAACCATGTTTCGATCTGGTACGCGCTTGTTTTTGGCTTTTTTGAACAGATGGGACGCGCTTGTTTGAAATTTGGGAAAAGTACAAACTTCGCCCCCCTCTTAAATTTCGGACCTACAGTGGGTCGGGGGTAGGATGGTAATCCCAGGTGTCCCAAATAGTGGGCGGGAGCGATTTCGGCCGCGCGCATGTGTGCCTAGGCGGCCATTGTGTATGAATGTTTTTGGGAGGCGGTTGTGTGGCGTCTAGATGAAGCTACAAACCTACCATGGTTTAGACCTTTGGACATCGGGCCGGTAGGTTTCACGGGTCGGAGTTAGAAAAGTAATTTCCTTCTACTACCAAACAATGGTCTCACGCGGTTTCGGGTGAGTAGAGGCTCTTTGGCGCTTCGTTCGAAATTTTGAAACAGAAGCATTCACGTTTAGAGTACTCTTGAACTTTGAGGATTGACCTAAATAGACAACGTTAAATTTGACCTTGTATGTTTGAAAACCTCATTAAATTATCCGCTTCTTTTTGAAATTTTGACACTTGAAAATCCTATAACTATGATTATTTTGGAATGGAGGAGCTAAATTTGAATATATTTTGTACACGACTATATATGCTATTATGTACAAAATTAGAGAAAAGATTGGTGCCCCCATAGTTTAGGTATGATTTACAAATGCCATGATATCGAATTCAAATAATTGAATGAACTTCATGTTGAATTCGATTTTTTAAACCACCTTAAGTTGAATTCAAATGTATACTAGTTCATAGCTAGCTATTTATAATGTTCATTGTGTAACTTTCGAATGTATAATGTGCTTTACACACACAACATACTCACGTTTATATTCGATTGCTAAAGGATGCATTGTATGGAGTTCAAAATACTAACTATGTGGATCAATTATGTTGAATAATAACATAGACATGCTCAAATTCTATAGAATCTAGATGTCTAATGGATCAATGACCGTTCTTTATGCGAATTGCAAATATCGTGATCCCATCCTAATATTTGGATACAATTTATATCTTTAATTAATGTGTACATCAGTCTTTTACATGTAGTTTCACTCTCCATCGGTGGTCCCTCACACATGCTCACACACTCTCTCCCGAGGTGTCTTTCTCGCATACATGCTCTCGATATAACCCTCCCTCCCTCTCGCAACCATTTATAACTGTTTTCACTAACCTTTATCACAAGCACTCTTCCTCTCACAAGCATACAGACGCATAATCTCCATCGACCCTTTCTATATACATAGACCTACCTACGTGTCTCATGTACGCACATTATCTTTAGGTCTGTCTCTCACGCATTGTCTCACACCTCTCTTCAAAATCGACGAGTATGATCCTAGCAGAGCATTATGTAGGATGCCCCTTAAAGTTAGGTTGGATGAATTTGTAATATCAGAGATAAGGGGTTACCTTAGTCTGAGAACCTAGGGTTATAAATCCTAGTCGGCTTTGTCAGTGGACACAGATTCCTTCACAATTATGCTATCGTTGTCTTGTACGGCAAGTCATCCATGGGTCTCCCTAAATGCGTCACAGGCCGACCAGTGTGGCGCAGGAACCGGACCAAGGGCCTCACCTCGACCCACCGGACCTCACGCGGTGACACACTCTCTGCCCCCAGGTCTCGTTATCTTCTCACACCCACACAGACCAACACAGACACCACACAAAAAATCTCCTCTTGCCTCTATCCCCTCCCCCTTGCATATACATACTCAAGGGAATCTCTCGCCATGACATCATATTAGTCTCTCTCTCTAGACCTCTCTCATTTCTCGTGCTATCTCTCCCACGCCCCTCCCCCCGTCGGCCCCTCTATCCATGCCTCTCTCGAATACGTAATACATACACATACCTCTCTAGGCCCTACCAAATACATCAACTACACATTCACACAAGTTACATCACGTACCCCATTGATCTAAAAAGCCCTCTCTTCACGTTCACTTCGCATACAACATTCCTTTTGAATAAAGTGTGGCCAAAAAATTATTATAGAATTTCTACATATATACAACATTACAAAGTTATATGGAGGAGTGTGAACGTTAATTTGTTGCCTGGTGCCCACAATGATATTTATTCCGCATTGTAAATTTTTATATTTTTATACTATATATAAAGTTAGTCATAATAAGGAGAAACGAAGAGCATCTCTCTCCCCATCGCATACACCGTCTACGCCCCTTTCACGCACGCACACAAACTATCTCCGGGTTCTCTAAAATTAAACCCCAACACATTCACGCATGTTTTATCTTTCTCTCGCGATATATATAGTGACGATCATTGTATTTGGAGCGAAAGCACGATACGTACATTGGACTTCAGAATCCACTCATTACAGTCACCATTTATGTTTTGTGGTTATTATACAGTTACGGGCTCACCGTACATCTCTGTATTTGCTCAAGACACGACTATTTGACCAATTAAACGCTCCACGTGGCACCTCTAGTGTTGCATCACATTATCTCACTACCATTGGGCCCACCTGTCGGCTTGTATCTACTCTTCTACACTCTTATAAAAAACAGAGTTGGTGATGATGGTGTGCCTGCCATCCTACAATATAGGTCGTTCGATTTATATCTGACGAATAGGAAGGAAACTATGGTAATTTTGCAAAAAGGTACCCACACACCTCTCCACATTTGCAAATAAGGCCTTCCCTCGTTCATCCTTTTCTCTCACAAGATAAATGTAACATCCCAAATTTTCAATTTGGAATGTTATACATAGATCATTCATACATATCATATTTTGTTGCATTTCATTTTGCGATCCTCGAAAATCCTAAGCAACTCAAGGACCCTCGGAGAGAGTTAGGGATTTCCCTGTTTTCATATTTGGGTTTTACCAAATATCGAAACGAGGATTTTTGGTTTTAATTATTTTTCTCTCCGAAAATATTTCATATTAAAATATATGAGAGGAGATAATATGACTTCTCCAAAATAAATGAAATACTGGAGGAAAAGATTAAAATCAAATATTTGATTGTATCCAGAGTTTATTGTTATTTTATTTGAATTATAAAAAATTGCACATTTTCAAAGTTGCATTTTAGGGCCAAGAAAATGTTCATCTTGTTCTAAATATTTTATTTAGATGGTGAAAATTTGTTTTGGCATTTTTAGATTTTTATTTTATTTTCTAGGATTTATTTTAGTCCGGCGAAATTATTTAAAAAAAAGAGAGACCTCCCGCCGGACCGCTCTGGGCCGAGGCCCAGCCGGCCCAGCCGCGCCCCCTCCCCGCACCGGCTCGGGAGAGGAGTCCTGAGCGGCTCCGCCGCCACCGTCGTGTCCGACCCGGACACGCGCCGCCCGCCCCCTTCCCCAAGACGATGTCCCCCCTCTCTTGTAAGCCGCCGCACCCCCCCTAGAGCCCCGAGCCACCCCGCCGCCGCAAGCCGCGCTGCCCGCCCCCTTCCCAAGTCGCCGCACCCCCCTAGAGCTCTGAGGCACCCCGCCGCCGCAAGCCGCGCCGCCGCCACCTCGCCGCCTTGCTGTCACGCCGCCGCCGCTTGCATCCTACTCGCCGGAGCCGCCCCGCTGCACCGGAACCTCGCCGGAGGTATAGCGTCGTTCATTTGAGGTATATAAAAAAACCCGGTTCGGTTTTTTTGTTAGAAACCCTAGTTTTTTGGATAGATCGGTTCGCCGTTTTTTCGCGGTTTAGTTACTTTGTGGACGTTCATCCGTACGTTCGTTCTAACGAACGGAGTTCACTCGTTAGCCGCAGACAACGAACGCTCGTTCGTTAGCCTGTTCGTTAGTATTCTTTTTCTCGGATTTTCCGCGATTAATTTCAATCGCGATTTCTGATCCGATTTTCGTTTTAGTTTATCTTTTAGCTCGTTTGTCGGAATCAGGCGATTCAAGCGCCTAGATCTTCGTCTCGAAACCCTCTTTCCGTTTAACCAACTTGAACAAGCTTTTGCTACTGTAAAATTTGACCTTAGTCCAGATTAGTAAACGGATCTTGTTTCTTTCGCAGTTTGAGTTTCGTTGCTCCGTTTGATTTGATTCTTTTCGCAAACCGGAGTTCTTAAGTTGAACTTTCTGGTTATTCTTATTTGAGATTTACCCGTGTTTCTTTGCTTGATTGCTTATGTATGCTATTGTTTGTTTGTGATAGAACACCCGGAGTGCGAAGCATGCTACTATGAGTCCCTAGGTTTTACGGATCATCAACAGGGCAAGTAATACTTTGATCATACCCCTTTATCACCCAGTTTTTATGCATTAGTTCCAATCCTCAAACATTGCATGGTTAGGTTGTGATTAACATGTGGGTTGGGAGTAGTTGATGAGGTAGAACCTATTGCCCTGTTATATTCAAACCCTTGGGAGTTACTTCTACGAATTGCTTATATTGCTCTGCTATGCTCGTAGATGTGGTTTGGGTGAGTGAAATCCATGACAGATGTGAGATTGTTAATTAATGGTTCAACTTAAGGTGGCAACTTGAACACACATCTGGGTGGATTGTTTGTTGGGCATCTGGGGAATCCAGTGTTGTCCTAGGATATCCCGGAGTACCCGTGTGATAATCCTATGGTCGGCCACCCAGGCTCAAAGGGAACTGAGATATTTTCATGCTAGAAACTTCCGTGTGCAGCCACAAGCTATTATGGGCTCTAGCATAGATTAGTAAGTTGCGTGAAGCTCCCGAAGAGGTGGATCAGATGGTAGAGGGATGTAGGTTGGTATGGTGTACCCGGAGTAAGGGGTTAATGCTTCTGAAAGACTGTGTCTCGGTCATCCGTTTCTCAAACACCATGTAGTGCGAGAAATCCAACGGAGGACATCGGGTCTTGTGGGGAAAAGTGCTCAAACCTCTGCAGAGTGTATAAACTAATCATGGTTAGTCGTGTCCCGGTTATGGACATGTTGAGTATCAAGTACTTGGAGTATCATAAGTATCTCATCACTCTAAAATAATATTGTTGGGTTGCTAATTACTTTAATTGGGATTGAGTTGGAGGATCCTTCTCAATGATGTTTCAACTACCATGATAGTTAAATAAAATCTATTTCTTTATTGTAGGGAAAATTGGCTTTTCGCAAAAACTGTAACCATAGAGCTTTCCACCAGCCAAATATGCATGTAGTGATAGCATTATTCTGTTCTTGCTCCACTGTGTTACTTTGCCAGCATATTCCATGTGCTGACCCATTTTCGGGCTGCAACGTATTATGTTGCAGACTTTTCAGACGAGGAGTAAGGTTCGTTAGGTCGTTGCCATGCAGCTCAGCTATGACGTTGGAGTTGATGGACTCACTTTATCTTCCAAGCCTTCCGCTCTTACCGTATTATATGGCCTTAAGCCATATTTATTGTAATAAGCTCTCTTTTGAGACATTCGATGTAATAGGTGTGTCACTGCTACTCTGTTATAAATCCTCAAGTACTGTGTGTGTCAGCATTACCGATCCAGGGATGACACTGAAGCATAGAGACTTGACCGTTTGAGGTCGGGTCGCTACAATAAACTAGTCATACAAATGCATCTTGATGTTACGTGCAACGCACGGGCATCTTGCTAGTAAGAGTGAAAACAAATGACAAAAAAATATTGGACGGTGGTTCGAAGTCATGACCGCGGGCACAGCGGACAAGGTGGCCTTGTATTGGTATGTTGAGCCGCCTGTTTTAACACAAAGGAGTTGGTGTGGTGATTATACACACACGCACACATGCACACAAACTGCATGGACGCAACACTCACACGGACACATGCAGCCATGTCGCACGCAACACTCACACGTACACACGCAGCCATGCACGCACGCAACACTCACACACACACGCATGCATGCACACACCACACGACCAACACACACTCTCACGCTCAAGTGCTCAACCTACACGTGCATGCGCACACATCAGACCCTGACAAACACATACACAACCAGGTGATTCCCGCACACGAGTTGGAGTCTTGTCGCGCCTACGTAAATTTGTGTTTATCTGACCTTTTTCCTATGCGAACTGATAGGTGGGACCCACAAGGAACATGGTCAATTTAACTAGTCAACATGGTGCCACACAGACTATTTGGCCGGTCAATAGAGTGTAATCCGGTGCTGAACGGTGAGCCAGTGACCGTATAATCACCGCAAAATTTATATAGTGACCGTAATGAGCGTATTCCGAAGTTCGGTGACCGTATTATGCTTTCTCTCTGTAGGCCCTCCAAAACTACATCTCTACACATTCTCACATGTTACATCTAAAACTATGCAATACAGCACTACTACTACACTCTAACACAATAAATCATATGTGTTTTTAGTTTTACTAGATATCGTATCGTTACTTAATTATTCAGTTTGCATACATTAAAATTGCCTTTGAAATGTATGGCGGTATCATCTACCGCGCGGGAAAAATCCCGCCCTTTCCTGTTTAATCGGGTTTGTATCGATGGATCGTGCGAAACAGCAAAACTATAGTACTAGTATACAGTACAAGTGACAGTTCACTGGGCCGCCGTGTCGTGTACTCCTCCGTCGTAAGAGTGGAGCGCTCGCTTTCATAAATGTTCTAGTCCCTTTCGCTAACATGTGGGACATCAAGCTACCGGGTCCACGTGCCATACCGAAATACAGTGCAGAGTAGCAGGGGTGAAGCACCCCAGTCATGGCGCCGGCATAGTAATGAGCAATGAGGCGTCAAATCAGAAAGCTGCACCTTTCTCGTAGTTAAGTTGGAGGGACGAAGTAATAATAATGCTAGTAAAAAAAGAAGTTGGAGGCACGAAGTAACCATCATTTCACTCGTTGTTGAATCCGCTTCTCCCTCATCTTCTTCAAGTTAACCACGTGTTGCTTCTGCCGTTGTTCTGCTTCATGTGGGACGCGGATCGGCTTGGTAAAGCACTAACATGTGGGACCGCATGTTAGCAAACCGCCAGGCCAACGTCCTCTAAAAATAAGAAACCTCCCCCGCCATCCGCACGGCAAAATCACCTCCTTTTTACTAATCTTGATTCTATAATTTTTTATGTCAATATAATTGAGATTTGTATAGATAGCACACAGGAGCAAAACCAAGTGGTACGGTTAAGGGCATCCACAATGTGTAGCCAAATGTGAAAATAGCTTTTGTCATCGATGGGAACCATTTGTGGATGGTGCTGCCAAAGCCAAAAAGATGGAACCGAAGCTCCCTGATTGATTGATTAAAGGAATAGAAAAATACAACGTCTCTCCTCTTTCTCCCGTGCTTCGACGCATGTATAGTATAGAGCATAGAGTCTACTCCCCTGTCCCTTCTATCACAAATCACAAAGTAGTGAGGCGTCAAATCACAAAGCATGGACGAAGCAACCATCATTTCACTCTTCGCTGACTCCGCTTCTCCATCGTCTTCTTCAAGAAACGACCTCATTGCACTAAGCTGGATGGACGACGCTATTGTGTACTAGTAGTACTAGTACATTTACGCATCCTTTGGTTCAACGGACTTCCTGGATGCAAATAAGGTGGTTGTCTCGGCTTGCAGGCGGCACTTGTGAACGACTTACCGTGGTCTCCCTCAATGGTGTTCTCCGTCGCACGCACTTCGCCAAACCACAATGTTCGAGATATCGTCGACATCACCGCAATGGGGAAGGAAGTCAAATAGTTACTACCTCCATTTTTTTGTACACCAGGATAGTATATCAAAATTACAATTTGCAAAAGGCCACTAACACTAATCGAGGCAAAATTGATGGGGTTTGCCTCGTACTAGCAATCAAGGACATTAATATACCCTTGCATGCATGCGGAAGTGACAAGGTTTGTTTGCATGGGGCTGCATTAATCAAGCAATGAGGAGTGAGATGGTTAGCTCTTTGGTCTTTGGAGAAAAAAATACACATTAATTGACACATCAAACAATGATTTGTATCGAACCACACCCTCACACAGTCGCTCCTGCATGCCGCGGTCGCACCGCACCCTCACACAGTCGCTCCTGCACGCCGCAAACCCAACCAAGGGAACGCACCCTCACTGACACGTGCTACCGCTGACAGATAATTTTCGTTCATACATTATGTTTATCCAACCGCATGTTGGCATGGATCCGTACGGCCCGTGCGGTGGTCTGTTCGGGGAGAAGAAGAGGTGAGGAAGAAGGGTTAGGAGACGTAGGATATTCATCCAACCGCCTGAAATGGTAGACTGACCCAAATAATGAAAGTTAGGCAACTTGCATAACAATATATGTTTTTACATAGCAAAAGATCCCTAAAAACAACAACATAAGTAAAAACTATCACTGCTCACAGAACAAGATGGCCTCGTCATCTTTGGCTGCCGGTGCGAACCAGCCGTAGCTGTCGACGTGTGTCTCCGCATCGTGGTTGTCCTCGGCCTCTAGCTACTCATTCATGCGAAGCGTGCGGGCGCTCTGCATGGACGAGAGCACCGCCTGGTTCAAGTCGAGGACGTCCGGTTTTGCCTGCAGGAGGGCCTCAATGGCAGCGGCATCCACGCGCTCCGCGTCGATTTCAGCCTCCGTCGCCCGGTTCAAGTCCAGAACGTCCGGTTCTGCCTGCAGGAGGGCCTCGATGGCAGCGGCATTCACGCGCTCCACGTCGAGTTGAGCCTCCGCCGCCCGGTTCACATCCACGACATCCAGTTCCGCCTGCAGGAGAGCCTCGATGGCAGCGGCATGCGCGCGCTCCGCGTCGAGTTGAGCCTCTGCCTCCTGGTCCTCCTTTAGTATCACCAGGTTAAACCGCTGGTCCGCCTGCACCATGGGGGAGCCGGACGCCGGCATGAAGTTGTCTTCCATCGTCTCATAACCATCGGGGGCCTTCTGCGTCGTGACCATCGCAAAAACTGTAACCATAGAGCTTTCCACCAGCCAAATATGCATGTAGTGATAGCATTATTCTGTTCTTGCTCTACTGTGTTACTTTGCCAGCATATTCCATGTGCTGGCCCGTTTTCGGGCTGCAACGTATTATGTTGCAGACTTTTCAGACGAGGAGTAATGTTCGTTAGGTCGTTGCCATGTAGCTCAGCTATGCCGTTGGAGTTGATGGACTCACTTTATCTTCCAAGCCTTCCGCTGATATCATATTAGATGGCCTTAAGCCATATTTATTGTAATAAGCTCTCTTTTGAGACATTCGATGTAATAAGTGTGTGATTGCTACTCTGTTATAAATCCTCGAGTACTGTGTGTGTCAGCATTACCGATCCAGGGATGACACTGAAGCACAGAGACTTGACCGTTTGAGGTCGGGTCGCTACAAGATGGTATCAGAGCACACACTGAGTGTAGGACACGACCACTAAGCTAAAGCCCTAGATCACTATTCTCTTCTCATTTCTGACTCCTCTACATTTTCTACTCTTTAGGATGGCGGACACAAGGAACAAGTTTGCACAACCGGATGAAGAAGCACCTTTTGGACAACACTTGAAGGAAGTCACTAGGTACCTGAACATTGGAATACCAAGCTTCACCGGGAGTTACAACGCCACTTTACCAGAAGAGGAGCGATGGATGATTCAAGTTCAAGTTCCAGGAAGGACATTCACGCCAATCACTAAGCCCGTAGAGTTTTCCTTCGATGAACCAACCTGGAGTCTAGGAAAGAGTATGGTAGCTCACATCACCATGGGACGCATTGGAGAAGTTTATCACAAGCTTAAGGATACTATCTATCAGATTTGTGGGCGCCAAGATGAGCAATGGGAGATGATCAACACCAGGAAGGATAGATCAATTACAGCCTTCATTCAGGAGTTAAACCAACATATTCGTCGCCAGGAGAACCAAATGTGCGCAGGAATGATAGATCTGAAGAAGGCAATGACTAGGATCACGGAGCTGGAGGAAGAACTCAAGGCTACTCGTGAAGATTATGAGGAGGAAATCGTCGTACTAGTGGAGAATAATGACGATCTGGAAAATAAGCTAGGAGTATTCCTGGGAGACCCCGCACCAGGAGGAGAAGACGAAGAACCCAAGGAGATTTGCCTAGAGGACTACATTATCATCGACGAAACTGACTCGGACCCCGACAATAGCGATGATGACTATGAAGACGAAGCTGGAGCAGACATCATGGAGTCTTCAACCGAAGAATATTTTTAGTAGACCACCACATCAGTAGTAGTATTCCACCATGTAAATAGTATAGTCCGAGCACTTTTGTAACGATAGTTAGATCTATTGTATGCCCTTGTTTGATTGATTGAGTGAAATGATTGTGTTTGTCTCATGTGTATATGGGTAGTGTTTTCTCATTAGACCTCATTCTATTCTAATCTCTCCCCTCTAAACCCATCAGATGCCTCGGAGACGTGACCCCGGATTTACTTTCCCACCGGAGCTCACTCAGTTGATCCAGAAGCAGAATACCCTGATGCAGTTGTTAGTTCAGAACCAAGGCAACAACAATAACAACAACAACAACAACAATCCACCGCCCCCACCACCAGTTGATAACTTAGCCCGTTTTTTGAGGTTGCAGCCGCCGGTGTTTTCCAGTAGCACCAAGCCCATAGTAGCAGATGATTGGCTCCGCAGGATTAGAAGGGAGTTAACCACTGCAGGATGTACAGATGCTGAGAAGGTGCATTTTTCCGCACATCAGTTGGATGGACCAACAGCCTCATGGTGGGAGAATTACACTGTCACCTACCCTATAGCCACTGTTACATGGGATCAGTTTCAGCAAGCTTTCCGTACAGCCCATGTCTCAACTGGAGCTATGAGTATGAAGAAGCGTGAGTTTCGCAACTTACGCCAGGGGAACCGTACTGTGGCTCATTACGCGGATGAGTTTAGCAAGTTATCTCGCTATGCCCCTGACAATGTGGCCACAGATGCCGCAAAGCAGGAGAAGTTTATGGAAGGGCTGAATGATGAGATGAGCATGCAGTTGATGGTGGCAACATTCAACAACTACCAGGAGTTGGTAGATAAGGCTCTTATGATTGAAGGGAAGCAGCAGCGGATTGAGAGCCGTAAGAGGAAGTATGGACAAGGAAGGTATAATTCAGGAGCTCAGCAGAAGCCTCGCCTAACCCCGAACTCGGGAGGACTTGTTCATAACCATGGAGGCCACACCCATAATGGAGGAAGTAACCATAGTCATACTGGCCCAAGGAATGGGAATGGGAATGGAGCAAGCAACAATCAGAACCGCTCCAATCCAGCCACACCCGCGAAGAGAGACCTAAGCCACGTTACTTGTTTCAAGTGCGCGAAGACTGGACACTATGCCACGGAGTGCCCTGAAGCGAAGAATGGAAATGGCAATGGGAGCGTTGGAAAGAAGCCCAATCCATTCAACAAAGGACAAGTGAACCACGTCAACGTGGAGGAGTAAGTTTTTGGTTAAGTATTTTACTGCCCTTGTTCTTTTTGATACTGGTGCATCACATTCATACATATCAAGGGAATTCATGGATAAGTTTAAACTACCAACCCAAACCCTTAGGACCCATCTGTTAGTAAGTTCACCTGGAGCAGAGTATATGGCTAGTCGATGGTGCGACCAGATACCCTTAACCATCGGTAGCCATGTTTTTCCGTCCAACCTAATAATCTTGGAGTCACAAGGATTGGATGTGATATTAGGAATGGACTGGATGTCAAAGTATGGAGGAAGCATTGACTGTGTTAGTAAGTCAATTTGTCTCACCACCCCGGAGGGAAAAAAGATCAAGTATCTATCTAGGCATGCGCCAAGGAGTAGCCAATTAAATACCCTCACGGGAGTTGTTCAGGAGGAAGTGCCTGTAGTCAAGGATTACCCAGATGTTTTTCCAGAGGATTTACCAGGCATGCCACTGGATTGAAACATCGAGCTTTTGATAGAGTTATTGCCAGGCACCGGGCCTATATCGAAGAGACCATATCGGATGCCCGCAAATGATCTGGAGGAGATTAAGAAATAGATCAAGGAGTTATTGGAGAAAGGTTACATTCGACGGAGCTCATCACCGTGGGGAGCCCCAGTGCTTTTGGTATGAAGAAGGATACCAAATTTAAATGGACAGAAGAATGTGAAGCAAGTTTTCAGGAGTTAAAGAAACGTTTGACTACAGCCCCAATGCTGATTCTGCCGGATATATGCAAGGAGTTTCAAGTGTATTGCAATGCCTCTCGCCTAGGACTTGGAAGTGTGCTTATGCAGGACAGAAGGGTTGTTTCGTATGCCTCGCGACAACTGAAACCGCACGAGTTGAATTATGCCACGCATGATTTGGAGTTGGCTGCCGTAGTGCATGCGTTGAAGATCTGGAGGCATTACCTTATTGGAAATCATTGTGATGTGTACGCGGATCATAAGAGTTTGAAGTACATTTTCACACAGAAGGAGCTGAACCTTAGGCAGAGGAGATGGTTGAAGCTTATAAAGGATTATGACATGAAGCTTCACTATCATCCAGGCAAGGCCAATGTCATAGTAGATGCCTTGAGCCGGAAGAGTTATGATAATACCCTAGTGAGCACGGGATTGCCGAAGGAGTTAGTAGAGGATCTCAGGGAACTTCGATTGGAGATTGTTCCTAGAGGTTTTGTTGCAACAATGGAGGTTCAGTCTACATTGTTAGGAAAGATTCGAGAAGCTCAAAAGGATGACAAGGAGGTTGCCGAGATAAAAGAGAGAATGAGCGAAGGAAAGGCCAAAGATTTCGAGTTGAGCCTCTGCCTCCCGGTCCTCCTTTAGTATCACCAGGTTAAACCGCTGGTCCGCCTGCACCATGGGGGACCCGGACGCTGGGACGAAGTTGCCGTCCATCGTCTCATAACCATCGGGGGCCTTCTGCGTCGTGACCTTCGCCATGAACATTGGATCGGCTTCCTCCTCATCATAGCTTGGCTCTAGAGAACTCGGGGATTGGCCCGCTGCAAAACGAGCTTGGGAACGGAGGTCTGTGGCGCCGACCGCCGCCGCGATTTCTGCACGGCGCTCCAGCGTCAGCAGTTCGTAGTACATGATCTTGCGGCGCACCATGGCATTCCGGCGAACTAGGGGATGCTTGATGCGGGCTAGGGGATCGAAAGGTGGGGGAATGCGCTAGAGAGGAGGTGTGGTTTTGGGGCAGTGGCTGGTGTAGGCCGAGCAGCGAAGGTTCTGGTGTGAATAATGGTTCCGGTGACGACCGGTCAATTGGTTTTGACTGTACATCGCTCTTGTCGCGTTCTCGTTGCACCCCGGCACGCTGGACCCTCCATGTCATTCACCGAATGGAACGTGCTTTGTCTTGCATTTTGGCTCGCTTGTGGGAGTGCAGTTGAGAGCAAACCGACGTCCCTCCCCCTCCCCCGCCCGCGTCATTTATACTGCCACTCCCTCCGTTTTATGTGGAGTAAATAAAAATAGAGGGAGTATACTACGGATGAGGATCCCCTAACGTGGCCGAACCCATTGAGTAACTGTCATGCGGGGCCTAGCAAGCATGGGTCCGCCAGTAAGTGACGGAAAGGGAGGGTAAGGCAGGTATCCTACGCCAGAGGATCCACTTCCACTACTACTCCCTCCTTCCATCTACGGGGCCTAATGCATTTTTCGAGGCTAACTTTGACCAAATGTTAGAGTAATAATATATGACATGCAACTTACACAAAGCATACGGTCAAATTCGTATGTGAAAGGAGCTTCCAATGATATAACTTTCACATTATACATCTCATGTACTATTAATCTTGTCAACGGTCAAAGCCGGTTTTGAAAAACGCATTAGAGAATGGTTAATAATATAGCCAGCCGATGGCTATGAGGAACTTCCCTGTCATCTGTGGCCATCATCTATATGCACTCATACAATAGTGTGGGCTATAAGGTTGGCTATTTCCCACAAAAAAAAATATAAAAGGTTGGCTATTGTATTAGTACTTTTTCCCATCTCCTCTCTACTATCTCTTTCTTCATATTTATTGTATTTACCTATGAATGCGTATATAGCTAGGCTCTTGCATGAGAGCTCACTCCCCTTACTTTGTCACATCTCTCTCCTTCACATCGGCAAAAGTGCCATGTAAGTTGGCTCTTAATGGCTATTAGGTTGGCTCTAAGCATTTAATATTTGCATGCGCAAGGTATATGATTGGAAGAGAGTTGCATGCATACTTTTTTTCTTGATCAATGTGTTATGGCCGGGCTATAGAATATAAGAGCCCGCTTCACTCTCTCTCCTCTCTTCTCACTCCTCCAAGTAGGATTTTAATGACATGACAAGTCTTATAGCCTGCTGACTAGGCCTTATTAGACTTGCTCTTACGCCCTATATAAACGGAAGGAGGGAGTACTATGAGCACTGCATACTCTACTACAGATGTTGTCAGTACTCCACTAGTACTATTGGACAGGGAGCTTAAAAAAGTTACTATTTGACTGGCTATACATGGCGAAATCCTAGTAGGAAGAGCATGCACGAGAACAAGCACATTAACGTGGTTGAAAACAAATTGGAAACCATCTCTGTTTGAATACAAATATAGGAGTACATATGAATTTAACAATATTTATTGGGCGTTGTTGAATGTTGATACTTTTTTCTATAAGTTTGATCAAAGTAGAGATAATTTGACTACACATAAAACTTATATGTAAACTAGAAAGGATTGGAGGGAGTATATTGTATGTTCAAAAGCGAAACGAACATTGAATACTCTTTATATAGGATTTGCGGATGCTATGATCACCGGTTCAAAATTTTGAATCTGCCTTAGGTATCACACATGCACCCACTCATTTTCTCTTGATTTCATCTCGGGGCTCGGAGGTCGATTGAAAGAGGACTAGGGTGGGCACAATACGTTTGTTTCGCTTATAAACATACAATATACTCCCTCTAATCCCCACAGACCCCCCCCCGCGGGTCATTTCTATCATTCTATCATAGAAACAGACCAAACCTTTATCTCCTTGCACGACACACAATTGATCTCTCAAACATGAATCGATCTCGTCAAGATGTGTTGGGGCATGAACCGAATGGGAGGTTCAAACTAAGATGGGAAGTGACACGTAGTGGAGGCAAAGTGAAACTTTAAACAAACCATTTGTTTGTATGCATGTCGTACAAATTACAACATTGGAAATACAAGCGAATGATACTCGGCGGAATGTTCAAATGACGCATGAGGGTGGATGGACTCGACCGGAGGGCGGCATGATCGATGGAGAAGAGGGTTGGAGAGGAATGAGAAATAAGCAACACCGCATGATTATACTTGAACGGCTCAAATAAACAATAAGTTATCTCATTTTCCCTTCCGTCTTGGTCACGGAGTAAGATACACCCTCTGTTTTTATTTACTCGGCATATTAGGTTTGATATAGATCGGACGGCCTATATTGCAGGATGGCAGACACACCATCATCACCAACTCTGCTTTTTATGTACACTAGCAAGATGCCTGTGCGTTGCACGGAACACCAAGATGCATTTGTATGAGTAGTTTATCTTGTGGGAGAAAAGGATGAATGAGGGAAGGCCTTATTTGCAAATGTGGAGAGGGGTGTGGGTATCTTTTTGCAAAATTGCCATAGTTTCCTTCCTATCCGTCAGATATAATTCGGATGGACTCTTACAAAAAACAGAGTTGGTGATGATGGTGTGCCTGCCATCCTGCAATATAGGCCATCCGATTTATATCTAAGGGATAGGAAGGAAAATATGGCAATTTTGCAAAAAGGTACCCACACACCTCTCAACAATTGCAAATAAGGCCTTCCCTCTTTCATCCTTTTCTCTCACAAGATAAACTAGTCATACAAATGCATCTTGATGTTACGTGCAATGCACGGGCATCTTGCTAGTAAGAGTAGAAATATGAACATTTACAATAGCAAATATATATGATGTGAAAGTATATTCAATAATGAATCTAATGGTATTGATTTGTTATTGTATATGTTATTATTTCTATCTATGAACTTTGTCAAAGTTTACAAAGTTTGACTTTGAGCAAAGCTAAAATGCGGGGTAAATAAAAATAGAGGGAGTACGCAGGGACTAGTATAGTTACTACTGCCTGAACATGGTAAGTTGGACCCCTAAATGCGGGCACGGACCGGGCACACCTCAATTATTCTTTCAAACAGTCGGACACCTACATTTAGCACACCATCCGACTACTTAATCAAGAATTACGCTTCACTACTTGAAAAGGAAAAGGGTGGCACCGTACCCAAAACCACCACACTTGGGGCTAGGGTAACAACTTGGTGTTGTACCACATTTGAACCAGGGCACAAAAACCACCTGTTCTGCACCTAATGCGCAACGCGGAGCACTGACGCTCGAATATGGCCGGGAAAATAGGGAAACCGACATGTGGGGCACACCTGTCGGGACGACGTGGCGTAGACTAGTCCAATGGAGGAGCTGGCCCACGACCTCCTCGCCACCGGCAACCATTCATGTGGGTCGTGGGGGCCAGCAACATGGCGCAGCTCCAGCACCGCCTTTGGATAGGGCGACCGCAGTGAGCGACATGCTCATCGTCGCTGGACACGTCGGTTTCAGTGTGCCGAGGGTGGCGTTAGCGCTGTGGCATGACTAGCAGATCAAGACCCGGCTCGTCGAGGATGCACAGGGTGTCGAAGTGCGCGCGCGCCACGACACGTCCGTGGAGTGGTGTAGCGCGGCCAACTGCATACCCAGGACCTGAGACCATGCCGGGTCGTCTTGCTTTTTCAATGACATGTGGGGTCGCATGGGAGCAAAGGGCATATCTAACGTTGCCACGACCGCAGCTAACTACCCTGGCAGACCAAAAACCCTCGTCCCTCGCGCCGTCACGCGGTGCGTTCCTAGCTGGCGCCAGCTGCCCGCATTCATGTCGTCCGTCCGTATGCCATCATTAAGAGGCTCGGTGCCTGAGGAACAAACTCCGGCGACTTAATGATGCGCCCAGACGCTTTGGCCTCACTGGAATGCGCTACTTAAAGCGGCAATGCCCAGCTAACCTCCACACCATAGCGCATCGTCCTGGTACCTGGCACCACATCTGCCATGACCCCAAGCGCGAACTCTCTGCGGGAGAGCTTTGTCTTCCAGGATGAAGCTCGAGGTCGCCGCCCTCGCTCAAGTCGCCACTCGCAAGGCAATAGCGGTGTAACCGGACGTAGACGTGACCGTACAAGCGGTGGCCATGATGGCGGCCAATGACGGGAGCACCGTCATCCACGCTTCCTACTTGCGGCCGTCCAACGTACGGCACCGCTGAGGTCGGGGACTCCTTCGAGGATGAGTAGGGCATGGGAGGCGGCAGGGCATGGTGTGCCAACTGGCTGATCCGTCTCCGGTGTTCTACTCTTCCTCGCCGGAGACCGCACCTTCGTCTTGAACCCTGCCCCCGTACATGGAGGACGTCGGTCGCCGCCGTAGAATAGGTTTAGGGTCGGGTTTCCTTTATTTTTCTGTCCTATAAAAGTTCGAAATGTAATGAAGATCTGCCGTGTTTGCATTAATCTCAACCGGTGTATATGAACATTCACAATAATATAGTATATTGTAGGAGTACTAGCAAGATGCCTATGCATTGCACGGAACATCAAGATCTTGTGGGAGAAAAGGATGAACGAGGGAAGGCCTTATCTGCAAATGTGGAGAGGAGTGCGGGTAAATTGTCATAGTTTCCTTCCTATCTGTTAGATATAGACCGGACGGCCTATATTGCAGGATGGCAGGCCCACCATCATCACCAACTCTGCTTTTTATTGAACCGAGACAAAGCTAACATGCGAAGTAAATAAGCACATAGGGTCTACATACACAATTTATCTTAGGCACTCCAATAGTACGTCCACTACACATTCACACATTTCACATCTTTCTACATCTACGGGAACCTACGAAAGGGTTAACGTAAATTGCCTCTCTCTCTCCTCCCTGATTTTCATGGTGGTGGGCCCCTCCCTGCCCCAATCTACAATCAATTGCTCACACGTTTCACATTACATTAATTACGTAACTGGGATTACGCAGGTGTAGCATTACTCGTCCAAAAAAACCAACTAAGCAAACCTTCCAGCATATCGCATGGGAAAAGACCCGGCCGCGTCGTTTTAGTCGGGATTACCGGATTACTAGTAGTAGTATCGATGGATCGCACAAAGCACCAAGTTTTTTTTGAGGGGGCGAAGCACCTAGTTTAAAAGGAAAAAAGGGGGTACACTCACAGCACCCCTGTCGCGGTCGCATTGCACCCCACACACGTTCGGTCCTGCACATGGCTCACGCAAACGGAATGCGCTTCGGCTTGCCTCTTCACTGACACGTGGGACTGCACAAATTCCCCCCAAATCCCAAATTCAACCGCCCTTCGGCCAACTAGCCAATAATATTCCCCAAACCCCCCTCCCCCCGTCCCCCTCCACTCCATTTGCTCCGCCAAAGCCGCCCTCCCCGCCGCGCCGATACGTCGGCGTCGCGGTTCGTCGAGGGGACGCACGGCGATCCTCTCGCTCCCATAGTACGCTCTTGTAGACTGCCATCCTCGAGCCGCACCGCCACCGCTGGCGACGTTCTTGTGGAGGCGCACGTCGGTCAGCGCCGCCACCGCTGGCGATGTTCGTGTCGAGACACACGGCGGTCAGCTTCTCCCATGGTACGCGCATTCTAGACTGAGGCCCCATGCATGTCGGTGTAGCGCTAAATGTTAGCTGATAGACGCTGTTAATCTCACTGTTTGCCAAAGTAGTTTACAGTCAATATGCTCTGCTTAAGAAGCTTACTTGCCCTATTCTGCACTCAATCTGCTTAGCTGAGATGGCATGCCAAGCCCGATTAGTTGCTAAAATATCCTGCAGTATATTTATTGTGATGTAGATTGCCATGGTCTAGTAGCCAATCTGTTAGGTGAAATAGCTCTACACCGTTTTATACTCGATCTTTGTTGCTGCGATGGCCTTCGATAATTCGATGGATGCGTGCTCGACCTCATTGACTGCTGAAACAACCTACCATAATTTAACACTCAAATCTATTTGCTGAATTAGCTTGAAATATATTTCGTTACTTAGATCTACTCGTCCAAATATCTTGCCATACCTTTAGATATCGACCTAGGTATTTTTTCTGGACTTCGTAAAAAAGCATATATGTTTTTCCTGTAATATCTAGTAGAAGAACTAATTTGTATGTCTAACATATGGACAGGACTTGGATAACTTCCGCTCGAAGATTCTCCACTGCATTTGTTGAGGAGGTTGAAAACTTCATGAACTTTATCAGAGCTGAGTACGGTGGTCTGAAATCAGATGTGCTCTGCCTGTGTAGCAGTTGTATGAATTCAGTTACAAGACCCCAGTCAACTATGCAAAATCATCTACACTTGTATGGGATGTCGGTCACATATACTAGGTGGGTTCATCATGGTGAAGCTGTGAACGTCAATGTTACTGACTACATGGAAGCAGCAGATCACCATCTTGATCTGCTTGATGCTCAAGTGGAAGAGGGGGAGGTGGTGGTGGTGGCGGAGCCAGTGAGTTTGACCAACATTGAAACAATGCTATGAAATGCTCGTGCATTTCATGAACTTTCACCTGCAGAACAAAAACGGTGGGCCTGCATGTTGGAACAATGCAACGTGGCTGTCACCCCAAGAAATAAGCTGTCAGTATTCTCAGCTACGGTCACCTTTCTTCAGGTGAAGACATCTGAGTGGATCACCAACAAATCATTCGATGCGATGTTGGCTGCTTTCCTCAAAGATTTCCCAGATGCGTCTGAGCTGCCACACACCTACAGTAAAATGAAGAATTTTCTTCGTGCAGTTGGACTTGGATATGATATGATCCATGTTTGTAAGAATAATTGTGTTCTATTCCGGAAGGATTATGCCAACTTAAGTGAATGCCCGAAATGCAAATCATCAAGATGGAAAGATGGTGATGCCGTGAATAGGATTCCTCGTAATGTTCTGAGACATTTTCCAATTACACCAAGATTTCAGAAGTTGTTTCATGATGTTGAAACAAGAGAGGATGTACTGTCGCATTCTAGGAACCAGGAGTACAAAGATCAAAATGTAATGAGTCATCCATCACATGGTAGTGAGTGGAAAATCTTCAATCAGAAACACAAAAAGTTTGCTGCTGACCCAAGAAACATTAGACTTGGCTTAGCTTTAGATGGATTTAACCCATTTGGCCACCAGAGCGCCACATATAGCATATGGCCAGTGCTTGTTATCCCTTAAAACATGTCTCCAAATGTCTGCACCAAAGAATCAAACTACATGATGGCCTTGCTCATCCTAGGTCCAAAAAGTCCTGGAAAGGATTTTGATTTATTCATGAGCCTCTTGTGGAGGAACTTCAATAGCTATGGAGGGGTGTTCTCACTCGAGACCTATATAGCAGCCCACCAGCTGATTTCTTTCTACGTGCTGTTATAATTTGATGCATCCATGATTACCCGGCTTTGGGCACTATGTCAGGGCGAACGACACATGGTTACACTGCATGTGTTCACTGTGACAGGAATCCCCTGTCATACGCAATACTTAGCAAGATCTGTTACATTGGACACCGTCGTTTCCTTGCCAAGGACAAGCCGCGTCCTACAAATACCAAAGACATGTGTTCAATGCAAAGCATGAAAATCGCAATGCGCCAAAGAGGCTCACTACCGATGAGTTGCAAGTGGAATTAGAGAAGGTCAGGCATATTAGACCAGGAAACCATCCTGATAATGGTAGCGGGAAAAGGAAGCATGGCAGGGCAGAAAAGAGATTATTGTTTACCCGCAGGTCCACTTTGTGGGACTTGGAGTATTGGAAAGATTTGGATCTGCCGCATAATCTTGATGTGATGCACATCGAGAAAAATATATGTGACAGCATTATCGGCACACTTCTTAATATTGAAGGCAAGATGAAAGATACCTTAAAATCTAGGATTGATTTGACACAACTGGGTATCAGAAAGGATTTGCAGGTGCAAGATGAAGGTAAACCACGGGATAGGGCACCAGCTGTGTACGTCTTGGACAAGGCAAAAAGAAAAGAATTATGCGAGGTCCTATCACGTGTGAGATTCCCACATGGATTTGCTTCCAACCCTGAAATGAGAGTCAGTGCAGATGGAAACAAGGTACTGATAACCCACAAGTATAGGGGATCGCAACAGTTTTCAAGGGTAGAGTATTCACCCCAAATTTATTGATTCAACACAAGGGGAGACAAAGAATATTCTCAACTATTAGTAGCTGAGTTGTCAATTCAACCACAGGTGGAAACTTAATATCTGCAGCAAAGTGTTTAGTAGCAAAGTAATATGATAGTAGTGATAACGGTAGCAAAAGTAATATTTTTGGATTTATAGTGATTGTAATAGTAGCAACGGAAAAGTAAATAAGCGAAGAACAATATAGGAAAAGCTCATAGGCATTGGATCAATGATGGAGAATTATGCCGGATGCGATCGATCATGTAACAGTCATAACATAGGGTGACACAGAACTAGCTCCAGTTCATCAATGTAATGTAGGCATGTATTCCGAATATAGTCATACGTGCTTATGGAAAAGAACTTGCATGACATGTTTTGTCCTACCCTCCTGTGGCAGCGGGGTCCTATTGGAAACTAAGGGATATTAAGGCCTCCTTTTAATATAGTATCGGACCAAAGCATTAACACATAGTGAATACATGAACTCCTCAAACTACGGTCATCACCGGTAAGTATCCCAATTATTGTCACTTCAGAGTTAACGGATCATAACACATAATTGGTGACTATAGACTTGCAAGATAGGATCAAGAACTCTCATATATTGATGAAAACATAATAGGTTCAGATCTGAAATCATGGCACTCGGGCCCTAGTGACAAGCATTAGGCATAGCAAAGTCATAGCAACATCAATCTTAGAACATAGTGGATACTAGGGATCAAACCCTAACAAAACTAACTCGATTACATGATAAATCTCATCCAACCCGTCACCGTCCAACAAGCCTACGATGGAATTACTCACACACGGCGGTGAGCATCATGAAATTGGTGATGGAGGAAGGTCGATGATGACGATGGCGACGGATTCCCCTCTCCGGAGCCCCGAATGGACTCCAGATCAGCCCTCCCGAGAGAGTTTAGGGCTTGGCGGCGGCTCCATATCATAAAATGTGATGAATCCTTCTCTCTGATTTTTTTCTCCCCGAAAGTGAATATATGGAGTTAAGGTTGAGGTCTCTGGAGCGTCAGGGGGCCTAGGAGGCAGGGGCGCGCCCAGGGGGTAGGGCGCACCCCCCACCCTCGTGGACAGGTGGAGGCCCCTCTGACGTGGATCTTTCTTCTAGTATTTTTTATATATTCCAAAATAATTCTCCGTTGATTTTCAGGTCATTCCGAGAACTTTTATTTTTGCACAAAAATAACACCATGGCAATTCTGCTGAAAACAACGTCAGTCCGGGTTAGTTCCATTCAAATCATGCAAGTTAGAGTCCAAAACAAGGGCAAAAGTGTTTGGAAAAGTAGATACGACGGAGATGTATCAACTCCCCCAAGCTTAAACATTCGCTTGTCCTCAAGCAATTCAGTTGATAAACTAAAAGTGATGAAGAAAAACTTTTATGAACTCTGTTTGCTCTTGTTGTTGTAAATATGTAAAGCCAGCATTCAGGTTTTCAGCAAAGATTATGAACTAACCATATTCACAATAACACTTAGGTCTCATGTTTACTCATGTCAATGGCATAATCAACTAGCGAGCAATAATAACAAATCTCGGATGACAATACTTTCTCAAAACAATCATGATATGATATGACAAGATGGTATCTTGCTAGCCCTTTCTGAGACCGCAAAACATAAATGCAGAGCACCTTTAAAGATCAAGGACTGACTAGACATTGTAATTCATGGTAAAAGAGATCCAGTCAAGTCATACTCAATGTAAACTAACAGTAATGGATGCAAATAACAGCGGTGCTCTCCAACTGGTGCTTTTTTAATAAGAGGATGATGACTCAACATAAAAGTAAATAGATAGGCCCTTCACAGAGGGAAGCGGGGATTTGTAGAGGTGCCAGAGCTCGGTTTTGAAATAGATATGAATAATATTTTGAGCGGTATACTTCCATTGTCAACATAACAACCGAGAGATCTCGATATCTTCCATGCTACACACATTATAGGCGGTTCCCAAATAGAATGGTAAAGTTTATAGGCTGTTTCACTTGGGGTTAGATGTGCGGAAGAAATTGAAAGCCGCCTACACGTTGATCGAACAACTGTACACTAGTGCACAGCAGATCATCTGTACTGCATCCCACAACAATCTGGCGCCCACTTTGATTCAGGACACTCTGAAGAAACTGTCGGTGCTTCCTACCCGGGTTGAAGAGCTGAAGAAATCTGCTGCTCGAACCGGTGCAATCAATGCCTTAATCCGGGCAAAAGCTTGGGTGCCGGATTTTGATCCTATTGAAGCGGCTCAGGGCTATCCCAGCTTGAAGGAAGATGGGTTAGAGTTTAGTGAAGCGGATCTGCGAGCAATAAACCGGGGAGGTGCGTCCGCTAGCTTGTCAATTGGCTGAAGAAGCAGACTTGTCTCATTATCAAGCCCAATATGACAATCAAAACAAGCGAGTAGTTGCACCAATTCATGAAGCAGAAAATCTTATTCCTCCAATCTGTAAGCATACTTACGCTCCCGATATTGAACCGTCGTTGCTGATCCATGATGAAGCTGTCTTTCGAGCATTAATGGGAATCGACTGGACAACTGTTGATTTCCAGCCGCTGGGTAGAGAAACTGAAGTTGAAGCGGCGCGAGATGACCCACAACCATCAGGCCAAGCTGGTGACCAAGCTTGAACCGGAAGCCGGTTTAAAATGCTTCTCCTTTGAAAAAAACAATGATCTTGTTTTGGGCACCGTGTTGCCTTGTAATAGGCTAGCTGATACTCTTGATCTTAATATGCCTTCGTGCATAACCACTGCAACTTATGCTTCCTTTGGGTGATGAACTTTCCAAAGTATTTTCTGCAACATAAAAAATCTTGAAGTGCCACCGCGGTTGTACCGTCAGGCGGAGTATGATGTCTACATATATAAAATCGAAATATCTGAAATTTAAGCATATGATCAAATCTTTGAGATACATAATACCTGCCATCGTTGGGCTTGAAGTTGGCTTAGCCAATCTTGAAGCGGAGGTTTCATAAACCCACACTATTGGAGGAGATAACAGCTCCTGTATATATATAATGCCAGTTTACCATGTAAACCGTGCCGGGTTATAATAAAACACCATGTTACTCCGTAATAGGATGTTAACAAAAAATCAAACCGAGCAAATAGTCTCCGGATTAAAAATGGACCTAGTTCCGTCAATTGACAGTGTGAACCAGTTTAAAATTTTGTCGGTTTAAAAAACGCAACAAAAAGAAAGAAATATCTATCAAAGAAAATTGTGAAGCAATGGCAATGATAAAACCATTTGCAAAAAGAGGCTTATTTGAGCCGATCAGATGGTGTTACCATGGTCGGACACGACCAAGCTCCCGATAGGTGTAGCTATGGTTCAAGTCAGCCAGGTCCCCAAATGAAACCGTGGCATTTATGCCGATCAAGAGGCGTGGCAATGGTTCGGGTTCGACCAAGCCCCCAAGTGATTCTGTGGCCTTAGGTCGATCAAGAGGCGTGACTGGTTCAGACGTGACCAAGTCCCCAAGTGATCTGGTGGCTCTCGCCTATCAAGAGGTGTTGCATTGGTTCAGACACGACCAAGCCCCCAAGTGATATAACATGATGCTTTTGAAAAGCTAACTCAAGGGGTAAACCGGAGGTCGCTTTAGAACAACTCCGTGTAACCACACATGATGTAAAAGAACAGATACCCCGCTTTAGCTGAGGTTCTGGTTTATTATGTTTAATCATAATATATACATCGTCGTAATATGTACATAAGTAGAACCAATGGCTCATGTATAGTAAGGCCGAAGATGAGATATGTTCCACGGCCTGTTGGTCTCTTTCTCTGATGTACGTGAGTCTTTATGCTCTCGAATATCGATCAGATAGTATGACCCGTTGTGCAGATTCTTGCTGACCATGAAAGGTCCCTCCCAAGGTGGGGATAGCTTATGCATATCAGTCTGGTCTTGGATGAGCCGAAGCACCAAATCTCCTTCCTGAAAGGCTCTGGTTCTGACTCGGCGACTATGATAACGACGAAGATCCTGTTGGTAAATCGTCGAGCGGGCGGCTGCTATGTCACGTTCTTCATCCAACAGGTCCAAAGCGTCTTGTCGTGCTGTCTCGTTGTCCGCTTCAACATAAGCCGCCACACGAGGTGAGTCATGACGGATATCACTTGGGAGAACCACCTCCGCTCCGTAGACCATGAAGAATGGCGTGTATCCTGTTGATCTGTTGGGTGTAGTATTGATGCTCCATAACACAGATGGTAACTCTTCTACCCAACAGCCTAGCGTTCTCTGCAAAGGAACCAGAAGCCGGGGCTTGATGCCTCTCAAGATCTCTTTATTAGCCCTTTCTGCTTGACCATTGGTCTGTGGGTGTGCCACTGATGAAACGTCAAGCCGGATGTGCTCCCGTTCGCAGAACTCCTTCATGGCACCCATGGACAAATTGGTACCATTATCTGTGATGATACTGTGTGGAAAGCCAAACCAGAAAATCACTTTTTTGATGAACTGAACCGCCGTGGCCGCATCACACTTGCTAACAGGTTCTGCTTCCACCCACTTTGTAAACTTGTCAACCGCCACCAGGAGGTGGGTCTTCTTATCTTTGGACCTTTTGAAAGGCCCAACCATATCCATCCCCCAAGTCGCAAACGGCCAAGTAATTGGAATCATTCTCAATTCTTGAGCCGGCACATGAGCACGTCTTGAAAACTTTTGGCAACCGTCACATCGTCTGACCAGATCCTCCGCATCAGCATGAGCAGTTAACCAATAGAAGCCATGGAGAAACGCTTTAGCTACCAAAGATTTTGAACCGGCATGGTGACCACAATCTCCTTCGTGGATCTCACGCAAAATTTCACAGCCTTCTTCAGGAGACACACAGCGTTGAAACGCCCCTGATACACTGCAATGATGCAACTCACCATTGACAATAGTCATGGACTTGGACCGCCGGATTATCTGTCAGGCCAGAGTCTCATCCTCTGGTAACTCGCTGCGGTTCATGTACGCCGAGTAAGGAAGCGTCCAATCCGGAATGACATGAACAGCTGCCACCAATTGAGCCTCCGAATCAGGAATAGCCAAATCCGCTTCACCAGGGAGCTTGACCGACGGGTTGTGCAGCACATCCAGAAAAACATTGGGCGGGACCAGTTTGCGCTGAGAGCCCAGCCGGCTTAAAGCGTCCGCCGCTTCATTCTTCCGTCGGTCCACGTGGTCCGCCTGATAGCCTTTAAAGTGACCTACAACAATATCCACCTCACGACGATACGCTGCCATGAGTGGGTCCTTGGAATCCCAAGTGCCAGATACTTGTTGAGCCACGAGGTCCGAGTCACGAAGCACTTAACTCGACTTAGATTCATCTCCTTAGCCATCCGGAGACCATGGAGCAAGGCTTCATACTCAGCTGCATTGTTAGTACAAGGGAACATTAAGCGGAGAACGTAACAAAACTTATCACCTCGTGGGGAAGTTAATATGATCCAGCCCCCGAGCCTTCCAATTGCCTGGATCCGTCAAAATGGATGGTCCAATATGTGTGATCCGGCTTTTCTTTAGGTGCTTGCAGTTCCGTTCAATCATTGATGAAATCAACAAGTACTTGAGACTTAACCGTCGTCCGAGGCACATACTTCAATTCGTGCGGCCCAAGCTCTATAGCCCACTTGGCAATCCAGCCAGTCGCTTCCCGGTTCTGGATGATATCCCCCAAAGGAGCAGAACTGACCACCGTAATTGGGTGCCCTTGGAAGTATTGCTTAAGCTTCGGCTTGCCATAAAAACTCCATACACCAGCTTCTGCCAATGCGGATACCTTTGCTTGGACTCAATGAGTACCTCGCTGATATAATAGACCGGACATTGAACCGGATGCTCCTTACCTGCCTCCTTTCGCTCCACCACAATAGCCACGCTGACCGCACGAGCATTAGTAGCAACATATAGCAGTAACAGCTCCTTGTCAATGGGAGCGGCGAGCACAAACGGATTGACCAATTACCGCTTTAAGTCCTCAAATGCTTCATCAGCAGCGGAACTCCAGATGAATTGACCGTCTTCTTCAACATCTAATACAAAGGGATTGCCTTCTCACCAAGGCGGCTGATAAACCGGCTTAACACGGCAATCCGGCCTGCCAGGCGTTGAACATCATTAATACACTTCGGTTTAGCCAGGGAGGTGATGGCTATGATCTTCTCCGGATTAGCTTCAATTCCCCTGTTGGACACCAGAAAACCCAATAACTTGCCTGCTGGTACACCAAAGACACACTTGGCTGGATTAAGCATCATCTTGTACGTCCTCAGGTTATCAAAGGTTTCCTTCAAGTCATCAACCAAAGTCTCCTTCTCCCTGGACTTAACCACGATATCATCCACGTAAGCATGTACATTATGGCCAATTTGCTTGTGAAAACAATTTTGTACACACCGTTGATAAGTTGCCTGGGCACTATTGAGCCCAAAGGGCATAGACACATAGCAGAAGGCTCCAAAGGGAGTTATGAATGCCGTCTTCTCCTGGTACTTAACTGCCATTTTGATCTGATGATAGCCAGAATATGCATCCAAAAAACTTAAACGCTCGCAACCCACCGTAGCATCAATAATTTGATCAATACGGGGGAGGGCAAAAGGATCTGCTGGACAAGCCTTATTAAGATCTGTATAATCCACACACATGTGCCAGGTGTCGTTTTTCTTAAGGACCAGCACCGGATTGGCAAGCCACTCAGGGTGAAAAACTTCAACAATAAAGCCAGCTGCTAAGAGCCTGGCTACCTCTTCTCCAATTGCCTTGCGTCTTTCTTCGTTAAACCGGCGGAGGAACTGTTTCACTGGTTTGTATTTAGGATCCACATTAAGGGTGTGCTCAGCGAGTTGCCTCGGTACACCTGGCATGTCAGAGGGCTTCCATGCAAAAATGTCATGATTCTCACGGATGAACTCGATGAACGCGCTTTCCTAATTCGGATCCAAGTTGGCACTGATGCTGAACTGCTTGGACGAATCGCCAGGTACGAAGTCAACAAGCTTAGTTTCTGCTGCCGATTTGAACTTCAGGGCCAGATCATGCTCCGTAGTTGGCTTCTTTAATGGGGTCATGTCCTCCGGATCAACATTGTCCTTATAATACTTCAGCTCCTCGGTGCCACAAACCGACTCTGCGTAGGCCGCATCTCCTTCCTCGCATTCCAAAGCGATTTTACGGCTTCCGTGAACCGTTATTGTCCCCTTGTGACCCGGCATCTTGAGCTGCAAATACACATAACAGGGACGTGCCATAAACTTGGCGTAGGCCGGTCGCCCAAATAGGGCGTGATATGGACTTTGGATTTTCACTACTTCAAACGTCAATGTGTTCCGACCTGGAATCATGATCATCTCCAAAGGCCACTTCCAGAGCTATCTTACCAACAGGATATGCTGACTTGCCAGGTACCACACCGTGGAACACCGTATTAGACGGTTTGAGATTTTTATCTGTTAGTCCCATACGACGGAAGGTCTCATAGTACAAGATATTAATGCTGCTCCCTCCATCCATGAGCACTTTGGTGAACTTGTAACCTCCCACCTGAGGCGCCACCACCAAAGCCAACTGACCCGGATTATCAACCTGGGGAGGGTGATCCTCTCTGCTCCATATGATTGGTTGTTCAGACCAGCATAGATAACGGGGCACGGCCGGTTCAACAGAGTTGACTGCCCGCCTCTGAACCTTCCGGTCTCGCTTGTCCAAGCTAGTGGTGAAGACATGGTACTGCCCACTATTCAACTACTTTGGGTTGCTCTGGTAACCTGACTGTTGCTGCTGCTGGTTGTAACCACCCTGGTTGTTCTGATTATTTTGATTGTTATGTCCGCCCGGATTACCATTAAATCCTGAACCGGAATTTCCTTCACCGTAACCCGGCCCGGATCCTGAGCCGCCGCCGGAGCCGTGATCATACCGGAAAGCATTAGAATTCTTGAACTCCTGCATAATGAAGCAATCCTTCCAAAGGTGGTTTGCTGGCACCTCCTTCGTCCCATGTCTTGGACAGGGCTGGCTCAGTAGATAATTTAGGCGGTCCGGGTTAGGGTTGGGTGCCCCACTGCGATTTGGCGGTTTATCCTTGCATCGCTGGCCCTTGTCCTGCGTGTTGGTATTAGCCACAAAGTCCATGTTACCATCCGCTTTACGCTTGCCTCCACCACCATTTCCTGCCAAGTGATGCTGCTGACCTTTGGAGTTGATGTTCCTCTTTCCCTTCCCTGCCTTGTCATCATCAGATTTGGGATCCTTGGTACTATCAGAATTAGCATACTTTACCAAAGCAGCCATGAGGGTCCCCATGTCAGTGCAATGGCGCTTCATCCGTCCCAACTTCAGCTTTAGGGGCCCAAACCGGCAGTTGCCTTCTAGGGTTAAGACTGCGGTGTCAGCGTTGATGCGGTATGATGAATGCAACACTTGTGAGACCCGGCGCACCCAATGAGTCGTCGATTCTCCTTCCTCCTGGACACAGGCAGCTAAGTCTACTATCGACATGGGCTGCTTACATGTATCCTTGAAATTACTGATAAACCGGGCTCGTAATTGGGCCCATGAACTGATAGAATTGGCCAGTAAGCTTTTTAACCAAGTGCGGGCCGTTCCTTCAAGCATCATGGTGAAGTACTTCGCACATGCCGCATCATCCACATCAAGCATCTCCATGGCCATCTCATAGCTCTCCACCCATGTCTCTGGGGGTTGATCCGCCATGTAATTTGGTACCTTGCGCGGGCCCTTGAAATCCTTGGGCAAGCGCACATTGCGTAAAGCGGGGACAAGGCAAGGCACCCCCAAAGAGCTAGAAGTAACACCAGGTTCGACCGAAATAGTTGGACGAACCGGCGTAAGCTGCCGAGCCTGATATTGTGCGACTAACTCGGCCTCCCTGCGCGATCAGGCCCGGTCCACCACTTCCTAAGCGTTATCAGCACCACCCGCCGGGTTGTTGCCGCGGGGTGCTCCGCGTCGTTCATTACTTGACACTGCTGGTTCATCCATACGCCTGCTATAGCTCCAGCTTGGACGAGGGGTCGAGTGGATCCGGTCGCGGCTGTACGAGTACGCTTCCTGTTGGACCAAAGCTGTCCTAAGAATTTCCTTGACCCGTCGTGTCTCTACCGCCTGCGGCGAGTCACCTTCAATTGGAATGGCCTCCAGCCGTGCAGCAGCGGCAACGAGATTGTTCATTGGGTTGGAGTAGTGACCCAGTGGTGTTGAAACAGCCTGAGGTATGACAGTGTTTTGACGAGGCGGATTCATCAGATGGGGCTAAACCGGCGCACAGGTCCCCGGAGCTTCCGGCTGGTTTCCCTCCAGCGGATTACTGGTTCCTGCTCCTGGGGTGTTGAAAAGGTCTCTGGCCTCTAAAACCGAAGGCAAACGAGATCGGTACTTCCTCTTCATGACTTCATGCGATGCGTTCTGGTCCAACATGAGCCTCTAGGCTTGTGCGTCTAAAGCGGCCCGCTCTGTGGTCATCCTGGCATTCTCAGCTGCCAGGTCCGCCTTGGCCTGCGTGATCTTTTCCTTCACCTTTGCAATCTCCATGTTGCGGACTTCCTGATCCGCCGGATTAGCTTCTGCCATAAGCGCAACCAATGCATCAAATAGGTCTGATAGAACTTGAGCCGGCGGGCGTGCAGAGCTTCCTGCCCCGGCAGCTGTCGCTGCTACTGAACCGAAGGTTATTGGCGCAGCGGTCGAAGAATGAGGCGTTGTTTGTGTGCCGGCCATGAATATTCCAACTCGGTTGGGTTGATCAGAGGGGTCCGGAATACTGTCGCCATCGGAACAGCCCCCAATCCAGCCATCTTGTAGCTGATATAGAGATTCGGTTTCTCCGGTTGATGACTCGTCGCCGGAATAAACGACGGTCTCGCCGCGAGATTCCGATCCATCGTCATAACTTCCTCCATGGATGACTCCTACGAAGGCATGCTTCACGGCCGGTTTAACCCGGGCGGATCATGCACGCTGAGCCGTTTCGACGAGGTCGGTGCAGATGTCCGGCTCAGGGCCCGGTTCACCGATCCTGCCGACGAAAACGTGTATGCCACCAAAGGGGACCCGGTATCCGTACTCAACTGAGCCGGCCTCGGGGCCCCAGCCTGCATCATCGATGTAGAGCTTGCCGCGACGACTCTTAGTCATCCGGCCCACAACGTAGCCCTCGAGTCCTTCAAAGCGGGCCTCCAAGAACTTGAAACCATCATGCGATAGCCCCACGGTGGGCGCCAACTGTCGTGGTTTTGTCATGGCAGATGTCCTAGAGAAAGGACTTAGTCGTGGAGCCATCGCGATGGGTTAGCTTGAAGGGGTTAAAGCGGACACAGGGACGCAAGAGAGTTTATACTAGTTCGGCCCCTTCGATGAAGGTAAAAGCCTACGTCTAGTTGTGATGGAATTGATGGGGTTTCGATGACTAGGGAGCAAACAAGCTTCGCCTAAGTCTCGAGTTGTTGTCTGTTGTCCTTGAACCGCCGCCGGGTCGTCCCCTTATATACATGGGTGACGCCCGTCGGTTCATAGAGTCCCAATACCGGCTCATAGATGTGTCCGGTTTGGTCTCTACTTATTCCTAACTTACAATACAAGTTAAATACCAACGCTGGTTTATGGCTACAGACTTTGAACCGACTATGGGCCTTGAGCTCTCGTTTGCCTTCTTGGGCTTTAACATAATTAACTACTGATGAAGTTAACCCGGCCCAGATAGGCCGGTTTACGCCCAGTAGTAATATCCCCAACACTCCCCCTCCACCAACAAGCATCAATCCATGGCTTGCTCGAAACAACGAGTGCCTCCAACTAACAAGAGTCCCGAGGGAGTTTGTTTGCAGTTATTTTGATTTGATTTGCATAAAGCATGGAACTGGGCATCCCGGTGACCAGCCATTTTCTCGTGAGTGAGGAGCGGAGTCCACTCCTCTTGAGAATAACCCGCCTAGTATGGAAGATATAGACAACCCTAGTTGACACATGAGCTATTCGAGCATACAAAACAGGATGTTTATTTGAAGGTTTGGAGTTTGGCACATACAAATTTACTTGGAACGGCAGGTAGATACCGTATATAGGTAGGTATGGTGGAGTACTGGTGAAGGCTAGAAAATGACTGGGAAGCGACCAGCTAGAGAGCGACAACAGTCATGAACATGCATTAAAATTAATCAACACCGAGTGCAAGCATGAGTAGGATATAATGCACCATGAACATAAATATCGTAGAGGCTATGTTGATTTTGTTTCAACTACATGCGTGAACATGTGCCAAGTCAAGCCACTCGAATCGTTCAAAAGAGGATACCACCCTATCATACCACATCACAACCATTTTAATAGCATGTTGGCACGCAAGGTAAACCATTATAAGCTCCTAGCTAATTAAGCATGGCATAAGCAACTATAATCTCTAATTATCATTGCAAACATGTTTATTCATAATAGGCTAAATCAGGAACGATGAACTAATCATATTTACAAAAACAAGAGAGGTCGAGTTCATACCAGCTTTTCTCATCTCCATAAGTTCATCATATAATCATCATTATTGCCTTTCACTTGCATGACCAAATAGTGTGGATAAAAATAATGGTGCACGTGCATTGGACTAAGCTGGAATCTGCAAGCATTCAATTCAAGAGAGAAGACAAGGTAATATGGGCTCTTTGTTAGATCAACAATAATGCATATAAGAGCCACTTAACATTTTCATTATGGTCTTCTCCTCTCGACCCCCAAATAACAAGAAAAGAAATAAAACTATTTACACGGGAAAGCTCCCAACAAGCAAAAGAAGAACGAGAAATCTTTTTGGGTTTTCTTTTTAATTACTACTACTACACGCATGGAAAGTAAACTAACTAAAAGCTACAACCATATTTTTTTGTTTTTTCTTAAGGTTTATCAAACACACAAGAAGAAAGCATAAAAAGGAAAATGAACTGGCATGGATATTATAGTGAAAAAGTATGAGCACCGACAACTAGCATGAGTGTGTGAACATGAATGTAATGTTGGTGAGAAATACATACTCCCCCAAGCTTAGGCTTTTGGCCTAAGTTGGTCTATGGCCACGGTTGGCCTGGCGGATATCCAAAGTAATAGTTGGGGTCGTGCTGAGAAGAATACCCCTGGTGCCACTGGTTGGCGATCTCTTCTGGATTCCACTGATAAACAGACTACCGGTGAGGATCAAATTGTGGTTCCGGCTCTAGCTCTGTAGCCGGTGTTGGGTTTCGGTAGGCGTGAATGCCCTCCAGCGGAACAAGGTACTTACTGTTCGCGTTGGTCGTGGAGGAAGGCGGTGAGGCCTGCATTCTCAACCAACTCATAGAAATCATCATAAATCCCGGCTGCTCTCAAGAAATCATCACAAGGCCATTCACACGGCCGAACCTCCGCGGTGCGAGGGAGATTATACTTGGGCTTCTTGTTCTCTTCACTTTGTTTATCCTTCGAGCTTCGGCTCGATGAGCCCCTCAAAAATCTCTTCATCTTTTTACGAAAATTTCTGAAATTTTTAGTAACTTCAAAATAAAAGTCAACCAAACTCAACAATATTGATAGCAACTACTCCTACAAGTGCCTAGAGGCAATATCATGCATCAAAACTACTTTTGACCACATAAATTTGACATGCATGCTCAAGAACAGGGTCACTAAGCAGCAAAAATATGCAATGAATAAAGCACTAGAAGAAAAACTAATTGGACCATTGAAGGAGTCACATACCAAAGAACAATCCCCTAAAGCAGTTTTGTGAATGGAGCTTTGAGCAAGGAGATCGAAAATGGCAGCAAGATGAGCTCGGACTCATGTTTGAGCTGGCGAGTGATGTTTCTGGGAGGGAGAAGGAGTGTGTGGCAGCTGGAATAAGTGGAGGGGAGGCAGCATGGGCCCACGAGGCAGGGGGCGCGCCCTGGACCCTCGTGGCCAGGTGCTTGCTCCCCCTGTTGTGATCTCAGTACCAGATATTCTCAAATATTCCAAAAAATCATATTTAATTTTCAGGGCATTTGGAGAACTTTTATTTTCGGAGTATTTTTTTATTGCATTGATTATTCAGAAAACAGACAGAAAAATACTATTTTTGCTTTATTTAATATAAATAACAAAAAGTAAAAGGAGGGTACAGAGAGTTGTGTTTTCTAAATTCATCCGTCTCATGCTCATCAAAAGGAATCCACTAACAAGGTTGATCGCGTCTTGTTAACAAACTCATTTCGAATAACATGAAACCAGAGAATTTTCGAATAACACTAGGTTACCTCAACGGGGATATGTATGTTCCCAACAATAAGAATATCATATTTCTTTTTGACAGTATGAAGAGGAAATTCAAAACCTCCAATAGTAATAGTTGAATATTTTCCAATAGAATTGATACTATGGACTTGAGGTTGTTTCCTCGGAAAGTGTACCATATGCTCATTACCATTAACATGAAAAGTGACATTGCCTTTGGTGCAATCAATAACAGCCCCAAAAAGGGTCTTCCAAGAATAATAGACATACTATCGTCCTCGGGAATATCAAGAATAACAAAGTCTGTTAAAATAGTAGCATTTGCAACCACAACAGGCACATCCTCACAAATACCGACAGGTATAGCAGTTGATTTATTAGCCATTTGCAAATATATTTCAGTAGGTGTCAACTTATTCAAATTAAGTCTACAATATAAAGAGAGAGGCATAACACTAACACCGGCTCCAAGATCACATAAAGCCTCTTGCATATCTTTTATACCTTTTTCTTTCATAGATTTCTTTGCCTCTTGCATATCTTCAGGACTTAGAAATAGAATACCCCTTTTCTTCGGAGTTGTCTTAGGAGTTTGTTCACGAAGTATCCAATTGTTTTCATTAGTCAACATATTACTCAATAGAATTTCAGCTTGATCAACCGTTCTTTCCCTGAAAACACAACCAACACAACTATCCAGGTGGTCTCTAGAAGCATCGGTTAGTCCATTATAAAAGATATCAAGTATTTCATTTTTCTTGAGAGGATGATCAGGCAAAGCATTAAGTAATTGGAGAAGCCTCCCCCAAGCTTGTGGGAGACTCTCTTCTTCAATTTGCACAAAATTATATATTTCCCTTAAAGCAGCTTGTTTCTTATGAGCGGGGAAATATTTAGCAGAAAAGTAGTAAATCATATCCTGGGGACTACGCACACATCCAAGATCAAGAGAATTAAACCATATCTTAGCATCACCCTTTAATGAGAACGGAAATAATTTAAGGATATAATAGTAGCGAGTTTTCTCATCATTAGTGAACAGGGTAGCTATATCATTTAATTTAGTAAGATGTGCCACAACAGTTTCAGATTCATAGCCATAGAAAGGATCAGATTCAACCAAAGTAATTAACTCAGGATCTATAGAGAAATCATAATCCTTATCAGTAATAAAGATAGGTGAAGTAGCATAAGCAGGATCATATTTCATTCTAGCATTCAGAGATTTTTGTTTCATCTTAGCTAATAGTTTCTTAAGATCACTTCTATCATTGCAAGCAAGAAAGTATCTAGCAGTTTCTTCATCCATAACATAGCCCTCAGGAACAACAGGCAATTCATATCTAGGGGGAGAATCTTCATCATCACTTTCATCAATATTATCAGTTTCAATAATTTCATTCTCTCTAGCCCTAGCAAGTTGTTCATCAAGAAATTCACCAAGTGGCACGGTAGTATCAAGCATAGAAGTAGTTTCATCATAAGTATCATGCATAGAAGAAGTGGCATCATCAATAACATGCGACCTTTTAGAATCAATAACATGTGTAGGTGTCGCAAGTTTACTCATAACAGAAGGTGAATCAAGTGCAGAGCTAGATGGCAGTTCCTTACCTCCCCTCATAGTTGAGGGATAGATCTTGGTTCTTTGATCTTTCATGTTCTTCATAATGATAAGAAGATATAAATCCCAAGTGACTCAAAGAATAGAGCTATGCTCCCCGGTAACAGCGCCAGAAAATAGTCTTCATAACCCACAAGTATAGGGGATCGCAACAGTTTTCGAGGGTAGAGTATTCAACCCAAATTTATTGATTCGACACAAGGGGAGCCAATGAATATTCTCAAGTATTAGCAGCTGAGTTGTCAATTCAACCACACTTGGAAACTTAATATCTATAGCAAAGTGTTTAGTAGCAAAGTAATATGATAGTAGTGGTAACGGTAGCAAAAGTAATATTTTTGGTTTTATAGTGATTGTAACAGTAGCAACAGAAAAGAAAATAAGCGAAGAACAATATAGGAAAAGCTCGTAGGCATTGGATCGGTGATGGAGAATTATGCCGGATGCGATCGATCATGTAATAGTCATAACATAGGGTGACACAGAACTAGCTCCAGTTCATCAATGTAATGTAGGCATGTATTCCGAATATAGTCATACGTGCTTATGGAAAAGAACTTGCATGACATCTTTTGTCCTACCCTCCCGTGGTAGCGGGGTCCTATTGGAAACTAAGGGATATTAAGGCCTCCTTTTAATAGAGTACCGGACCAAAGCATTAACACATAGTGAATACATGAACTCCTCAAACTACGGTCATCACCGGTAAGTATCCCGATTATTGTCACTTCGGGGTTAATGGATCATAACACATAATAGGTGACTATAGACTTGCAAGATAGGATCAAGAACTCTCATATATTGATGTAAACATAATAGGTTCAGATCTGAAATCATGGCACTCGGGCTCTAGTGACAAGCATTAAGCATAGCAAAGTCATAGCAACATCAATCTCAGAACATAGTGGATACTAGGGATCAAACCCTAACAAAACTAACTCGATTACATGATAAATCTCATCCAACCCATCATCGTCCCACAAGCCTACGATGGAATTACTCACGCTTGGCGGTGAGCATCATGAAATTGGTGATGGAGGAAGGTTGATGATGATGATGATGATGATGATGGCGACGGATTCCCCTCTCCAGAGCCCCGAACGGACTCCAAATCAGCCCTCCCTTAAGAGTTTAGGGCTTGGCGGCGGCTCTGTATCGTAAAACGTGATGAATCCTTCTCTCTGATTTTTTTCTCCCCGAAAGTGAATATATGGAGTCAAGGTTGAGGTCGGTGGAGTGTCAGGGGCCCCACGAGGCAATGGGGCGCGCCCAGGGGGTAGGGCGCGCCCCCCACCCTCGTGGACAGGTGGAGGCTCCTCTGATGTGGATCTTTCTTCCAGTATTTTTTATATATTCCAAAACAATTCTTCCATTGATTTTCAGGTCATTCCGAGAACTTTTATTTCTGCAAAAAAATAACAACATGGCAATTCTACTGAAAACAGCGTCAGTCCGGGTTAGTTCCATTCAAATCATGCAAGTTAGAGTCCAAAACAAGGGCAAAAGTGTTTGGAAAAGTAGATACGGCGGAGACGTATTAGGTACAAGGGTTGAAAACTCATGACTGCCACGTCCTACTTCAAAGGGTTTTACCAGTTATCCTTAGAGGATTGGGCCGCCCTGACTTATACAGAGCAGTTGCAGAGTTGGGACAATTCTTCAGGGAACTCTGCAGTAGAAATATCAGGGTAGATGCTTTGGAGCATCTTAGAGACAAGATACCAACTATCCTATGCGACCTTGAGGAGATATATCCTCCAGCCTTCTTTGATGTGATGGTGCATTTGGCTGTTCATCTACCTAACGAGGCACTACTTAGAGGTCCAGTACAGTAGGCTAGATGTACCCTATTGAAAGGAGGCTCGGCACTTTCAAGGGCTATGTTAGGAACAGAGCTAGACCTGAGGGTTCCATTGCAGAGGCCTACATTGCTACAGAAGCATTGACATTCTGCTCAAAATACATTGAAACAACTGATCAGCTTAGCAAAGAGGTGGGTGAAGACAATCCCGGGCTCAATGTTTTCCATTATTCTATTTGAGTTACAGGGAAGAGTCAACAAGAGGACAAACCTAAAGATTTGGACAAAATGGTTTGGTATGTGTTGAATAACTGTCCTGAGATACTACCTTATATCAAGTTAGTGCTAAGTACTGCAATGTATACATCGTAATCTACTAAACTTGCAGCACATTCTTATATATTTAGATGTTTGACGTGATCACTATGTTGTGCAGCATCTACAAAAAGGAGTTACAGCCGCAAAATCCAAGAAACATTGACAAACTGGTTATGGCAGGATTTGCGAAATGGTTCAAGAGCCATGTAAGCTTTTGAATTGCACTGACAGTTTTTTAATATATTTGATACATAAGATGACCAGCTTGTCTATTTTCTAACCATAGGTTAAGAAGATGCGGGAGGATGGGCAGGCAGCTGATGATGCCCTTTACGCACTAGCAATGGGTCATGATACTCGGATAAGACATTATGAATCTTGCGTTGTTGGAGATGTTCGCTACAACACCCTTGCATGCGACGAAGGCAGGAAGAAACAAAACAGTGCCATCATGAGCACGGATACGTACGGCATAGAGACAACTGAAATGTATGCTAACATAACAGACATTGTTCAGTTGCAGTATATCTCCAGTTTCGAGGATCATCGGTGTGTGGTTCTGTTGTGCTGTCGTTGGTATAACCTGTTTTCCAGGATCACAAAACGCAGAGCTGATGATTATTTCAAATCCATCAATGTCAAGGTGGCGTACCAGACCAACGAGCCTTTTATTTTGGCAAATCAAGCAACACAGATATTTTTCTTGGAAGACACATTTGCACGTAGCAATGATGGAGAGTATTGCAAAGGTTTGAGCAGAGGAATTCGTTTAATGAAGTTGCACAACAAGATGATGCTTACACTGCTCCTGATGTACAAGATTCCATAGATGTTCCTAATATCTTTGAGAACCATCACGTCAATGACGCTGGCAAAAAGATTGCTTGTCCTGCCGTGGACATACAAGAGTTGATCAAGAAGAAGACAACGTTCAAGGACATTCAGGATGAAGAAAAGATGACACTCTAGGGAATTATGATTCAGACTGATACACATGGCGAAGATGTTGACGCTGCTGCTGCAGATGATGATTAGATTGCTTTTTTCGTATTTGCCTGTCAGAAGACGTTTTTTTTGTCTACTATGTGAAATTGTGTTTGCTATGACAACTGAAACCTGGTGAACGTGTTGTTTAGTATTTTGCTGTGAGAACATCACTTGTTATGTATGTTCATTTGTGTTTGGTGATTGTATGACGACTAAAACATGATGACATTGTCGTTTAGTTGTACTCATATTTGGCTGTGAAACTTGAATTTGATGACATAGTTTGCTGTTGGACTTCAATTTGCTCGACGTCTCGAATGGGAACAAAGCTGACCCGACACGGCCTTTGCTAATTTATTTATTTATTACCAAAAGGGCCTAGGCTATTTATTTATTTATGAGCAAAAGGGGATACCCCCCGATTTCTGTTAATAGAAACCATTAGATGTTCACAACACTATGCCCAGCCTGCTACACAGGTTTCATTCATTACTAGTTTTAGCAAAGTCTCATGTCATAGCCACTGAATACATCACGAGTGCTACATACACTGCAAATAAAGAGACAATCATCCTACAAAGCACATCGATTTTGCCCGTTATCTTCACAAGCTCTTTAATCTCTTTATTATTGTCAAGGTCGTTCAGCAGCTGTTGCTTGGCCATGATCAGAGGAACTGCATCTTTAACCTTCTGCTCTGGATCTTCCTCTTCTATCGTTCCTTCGGTTACTTGTCCAACACCCCAATGGTATTGGGATTCCTCAGCTAACCAAATAATCAACATAGTTGCGTCCCCCCACATCAGCAACTTCCCAGAAATACAAATCACATGAATCTTCCCTTTTCTGCACGAATCAAATTGGAAGATCATCAACCAAACTATTAAAAATATCAGCAACTGAAAGCAGCAGAACAACACTTAAACATATTATTACCCCATGATTCTGGCATTTGTAGAGGACTCGGCCAGGGTTGAGGATTGTGGTTGAGACGCGACGGATGACTCTGCGTGATTTGCAGCAGTGGCACCACACCAACGGCAGCGGGTTGCGATGGGCAACCGGCTGCGGTGCGTGTGCCGGCGGGGGTGTGATGAGACCCACAGGTGATGGTACGGATGGCGACTTTGCGCATATCTGGTTGTTGCCTACTAAAGAGCAGGTGGACGAGCAGCCATCGGACATGGCTGCTGCGGCCAAAGCTTCTGATGCTAGGTAGAGTAAGTAGAGAAGAGGAGAAGTGAATGTTGGATATGTTAGTTTCATTACTTGTAGAGTAGCATAGCACCATATATAGTCATGGTCTAGGTTTGGCTTTGAACCAGCTACAGGAGCACGTGCCTCTTTTTTCTAAAACTCAGCAACGTCTCTTTACTGGTACACCAGCTTGTTCTATAAGCCTTCTCAAGTCTTTGATTTTCTTTCTATTTTTTGCGAGGAAGGAAGGAGGACAAAATTGAGATTTCCTGGGACTCGAACCCAAACCTCTCGGTTGAAAACCAAGGGTGCTAGTCACTTATGTGGCAAACATTCCCTGGGAGGAGGACGACAGATGAACGCATTTTCCTTGCAGTTTTAGTTCGCAAGATCGAACGGTCGCAGTTTCGGGAATGTTATCAGGCGAACGAGCCCAGTTTTTCTTTTCTTCCTATATATAAAAACGTATGCTACTTGGTGTTAGCTTAGTCAACAAACGATTGTGCCAACCTTGACCATTGGATTGAGATTCAACGTCTGTCGTGTTTCTTCAGTCTCTTCTTCCTCCAGCCGCTAAAGCCAAGCCAGCGCCGGCGGGACCGCCTACTCCCGCCTCCCACGGTTGGTTGTGCTACCACGCATGCATCGTGGCCACATTGCACCCTAAAACTCTGCGCATCTTCCCCGGCTCCTGTTTGTTCCCGTCCGAGGCCTCACCATCGTCCTCCGCCTTGGTTCGCTCGCCGCAGCGCCGCCCTACGGTGTTGTCAACATGGTCAACAACCGAGAGGAATAAGGAGATGACTCTACATGGTGAGGATGACAGTAGGGACCCAGCAGTGCGCGCAGTAATTTTGTTTTTTCGGGACGGAGAAGTGTATCAACTGGGTTGTTCGGGAGTTGTGGCCCGTCTAGCACATGACCAGCCCAGTTTGTTTTTTTCCTTTCTGAAAATGGCTAGCCCAACTATTTTGTTTTTTGCAGAATAACCAACATAGGCCTACTTCTTTTTCTACGCCTTGCTAGGACGGAAATCTTTCAAGACGAGGAGGGATGCATTTTGCCTAGAAAATGGGCTATAAGTAATAAAATGGGCTATAAGTAATATTAAATGGGCTGTAAAATGAAAAAATACAGCAAACAGGCAATTAGTTCCAAAATTCTTTTTTCTTTCGGATTTTGATATTTTAAATTTCATTGTTTTTGTGCGGGTAAAATTTCATTGGATTTAAATTAAGGCATGTTTAGTTTTTAATTTAATTTGAATCTGGCTAGAAATTTTGGGTTGTATGCTGTTTGAGACAGATTTGGAGGCTGACTTGTGGGTCTACTAGGTTGACGTGTACGAAAGGCTTTGTCAACTTAGTCCACAAACGATTCTAGCAGCAGTGATCGTTGGATGTTAATCCAACGGCCGTGCTGCTTCTTCAAAATCTGATCTTCTTGCTCTAGCCACCCAAACCAGCACCGGTGGGACTGCCTGCTCCCGCCTCCCATGGCCGGCTGTGCTGCCGCATAGGCCGCACTGCCCCACCCTACTCCATTGCTAGCCAGGCCATTCCTCTACTCACCCACACCTCCTGTTATTTTCCGACGATGGCAGCCGGACCAGTAAACCCTCATACTCCCCACCGCGTAGGCAACCACTGTCGAGTCTTCCCCGGCTCCATGTCGTTCCCTTCCTAGGCGTCACCGTCATCCACCGCCCTGGTGCTCTTGGCGCGCCGCGGTCAACATGGTCAACGAACGACATCCATCGGACATGGACTATATGTGGAGAGGCTGACAGCTGGGTCCACAGCAGCACACAAGGAAATGCCTCCTTATTATGCGCAAAATAATGATTCCTCCACCTGACATTTGGGACCCATCGGAAGGGCCTCTGTATTTCACGAAAAATATGTTCCCCCCGCTGACAGGTCGGACCCACGAGCTATATCTTCGCACGCAAGGAAGTGCCTCCTTATTACGCACAAAAAATGAATACCCCCCCTGCTTGCTGGGACCCAGCATAGTGGGAGGCTGACATGTGGGCCTACTAAGTTGACGGGGACGGAGGGATTTGTCAACTTAGTCAATATGAACGATTCTAGCTCTAGTGACCGTACGATGTCCATCCAATGGCCGTACTGCTTCTTCATCCTCTGGTCTTCTTGATCCAGCCGCCCAAAGCAGTGCCGGTCATGCCGCCTGCTCCTGCCTCCCGTGGCCGACTGTGCTGCCGCGGAGGCCTCACCACCCCCTACTAGTCCCACCGCTAGCTAGGCCCTGCGGCGATGGCAGCCTCACATCGCAGCCGAACCAGTGAACCCTCGTACTCCTCTCCACGTGGGCATCCACTGTCGCCTCTTCCACAGCTCCATGTCGTCCCCTTCCTAGGCCTCGCCGTCGTCCACCGCCTTGGTGCTCTCAGTGCGGCGTGGTTAATGTGGTCAACGAACAACTTCCATCGGAAGAGTACTATACGTGGAGAGGCTGACAGCTGGGTCCACGGCCGCAGCAAGGAAGTGCCTCCTTATTACGCGCAAAATAATGATTCCTCCACCTGACAGCAGGGACCCACCGGATGGGCCACCGTATTTCACAAAAAAACATTTTCCCCCTGATTGCTGGGACCCACCAGCTACATCTTCGCACGCAAGGAAGTGCCTGACAGTCAGGACCCACCAGATCGAAGCGTACGTAGTGTTATCATTCTGGTCACGAACACGTACGTACATACGATCGGTCTATCTGCAGGTTGCAGCGATGAACCATGGCCGTGCAAGGAAGGGCACATGTCGTAGTAGAGGCGTGCACGTCTCATAGTAGAGGCACGCACGTAGCATGTACGTGTACGTACAGTGGCCAGGGTGCAAGAAAGTAAATGCGGCCACGTACGTACATACGAGCGGGGTCTCAAACGCCTACTCGTGCATACGTACGGCCAGGGCTCGTGTACATGGCTGGAATGGAACGAAGAAACTGCGCCGTCGTCGTGTTCATGGTGAGCCAACCAGCTGGGTCGGAACGGAATGCATCGTCATGTTCATCGGGATCCAACCAGCTTGGACGGAACAGCCGATGGAAATGAGGCCTGACGTACCATAGAACGGAGGAAACGGCCTTGTGTTCAACCAGCCACGGTCGAAACAGGATCATGTTCATCGGGAGGGGTCTGGCGTACCGCAAAACGGAGGAAACGGACTTCTCTTGGACCTCCTACGGTCGAAACGGGGTCCTGTTGACCGGGAGGGGTGTGGCGTACCGCAAAACGGAGGAAACGGACTTGTGTTGGAGCGTTACGGTCGAAACGGGGGTCCTGTTCATCGGGAGGGGTGTGGCGTACCGCAAAACGGGGCTCCATGGGATACTGTTCATCTCCACCGTCGACCTCCTCCAGCCTCCACGGGCTACTGTTCATCCACCGTCGACCTCCTCCAGCCTCCACGTGTGACTGTTCATCCACGGGCTCCTGTTCATCCAGCCTCCACCGCGCGCTCCTCCACCGGCTACTGTTCAACCAGCCCTCTCCACGGGGGTCCTGTTCAACCACCCCTCCACAGTCTACTGTTCATCCAGCCCTCCACCGGCTACTGTTCAACCAGCCCTCCACGGGGGCCTGTTCATCCAGCCCTCCACGGATCCTGTTCATCCACCGGCTCGATCGATCGGGGTACTGTTCATCCAGCGGCAACAGCCTCTACTACCACGGGTTCCTATTCATCCAAAACCCCCAACAACGCTCACTGTTCATCCAGAGGCAGCATCGATCGGCTTCAGTTAGAAGCAGTAGCGAAGGAATCGCTCGATCGGGTTCAGTTAACAGCCACCGATCGATCGCTCAGGTTTAGTAACGCGTAGCCTGCAGTGCAATCGCTCGGGTTCAGTTAGAGCCCAACGCCTCGCTCGGGTTCAGTTAGAGCCCAACGCCTCGCACGCATGCGTGTACGTACGAGAGAAACGCGTATCGCTTGGCCTCCGACCACCCACCGTAACCGGGAACCCCCCGATATTTTCCTCGCCCTCGCTTCTGCCACGGTTTTTTCCGTCATGGACGGCCCAAAGAATGTCATGCAGCTGCGTCTCCGGCCTGCCCAGGACAAAAAGCCCATTTTCTGTCATGATTTTTTGTCATAGAAGTAGGACCCCACCACATCTATGATGATACCGGGTTTTGTCACAATTATCGTCATAGAAGTGTCATAAGTATGACATAAAAAAATTCGTTCGGCCCAAAATGTCACGGATGTGTCTTTTTTTGTAGTGGATAGAGCCAAATCGTGGGCCTCAGGTAGGCAATTCTGGGTACCCTCGTTCCTAGAATGCCAGCAGTACTAACTAGCATTAAGGATGTGAACATATGATCTTCCACCGAATAAACCAACTAGCATCAACTACAAGGAGTAATCAACACTACTAGCAACCCACAGGTACCAATATGAGGTTTTGAGACAGAGATCGGATACAAGAGATGAACTAGGGTTTGAGAGGAGATGGTGTTGGTGAAGATGTTGATGGAGATTGACCCCCTCTCGAGGAGAGGATCGTTGGTGATGATGATGGCTTTGACTTCCCCTCCCGGAGGGAAGTTTCCTCGGCAGAACAGCTCCGCCAGAGCCCTAGATTGGTTCTGCCCAAGTTCTGCCTAGAGGCGGTGGCGCTTCATCCCGAAAGCTTCCTTCTGATTTTTTTTCCAGGGCAAAACACACCATATAGCAGAAGATGGGCGTCGGAGGCCTGCCAGGGGGCCCACAAGGACGGGGGGCGCGCCCTCCACCCTTATGGCTGGCTGGTGGCCCCCCTCTGGTGCTTTCTTCGCCCAATATTTTTTATATATTCCAAAAATATTCTCCGTGAAGTTTCAGGACTTTTGGAGTTGTGCATAATAGGTCTCTAATATTTGCTCCTTTTCCAGTCCAGAATTCCAGCTACCGACATTCTCCCTCTTCATGTAAACCTTATAAAATAAGAGACAAAAGGCATAAGTATTGTGATATAGTGTGTAATAACAGCCCATAATGCAATAAATATCAATATAAAAGCATGGTGCAAAATGGACGTATCAGACGCCAATCGCACAAGATGAGTTCTGGCAAGAGTATCACCCCAACTCCCCACTCCATGAAGTAATTCTGTGCACGCCACTGGCTCATGTCAGTACTCCAGTGCTTGAGACCCCCAAGCAACACCAGAAAACATGGGGAAGACAATGTCATCACCTGGGTTCCAAAGGCTTCGCAGAGGCCCGTGCCCTTCCTCTATTTCAGTATCCTTGAAGAAGATGTGCACACCACCAACTAAGTAGCATGCCAAGTGTTCCCTGAAGCCATCCCTCCAGATACTGCTCAAGAGTCTGAAGCCAAAGAGGCCGAAGATATTCCGGCTGCATCAGTCAAAGAAAATGAAGAAGAACAAGTTGTTATTTCCCCTGCTGAGAATGTTGAGATTCCAAAAGTGAATTTGCCTGAACCCCCAGTAAATGAAGCTAGTGATGATGATGCCGCTAACACCCATACTAAAGCCAATGATGTTGTCATGGCTGAAGCCACTCCGTAGCCTGTAGCCACACTTCAGATTGGGGCCAATGCCGCCTCTGAAGACAGTCAGCCATCTACCTCAGATGTTGCTGCTGCACCAGCTCCTCACACCATGGCAAGGGCCTTCAATCATGAACGAGAACTGATAAGAATCAGGTGGCCTATTCTTACACCTCCTGAAGCTCATGGGCCACTCTATGACTATCATGTCGACCAAAGGCCTCAGACATAGAAGCCCATGCCAAGAATGCCAATGCTTCCAAGCACTGTCACCACTCAGAGTTCATTCAGTGTGTTAAGATTCAGAGAGCACAACACCTTATTTGACAAGGTCTGAACCTATTATGTTTTCATCAATATATGAGAGTTCTTGATCCTATCTTGCAAGTCTATAATCACCTATTATGTGTTATGATCCGTTAACCCCGAAGTGACAATAATCGGGATACTTACCGGTGATGACCGTAGTTTGAGGAGTTCATGTATTCACTATGTGTTAATGCTTTGTTCCGGTACTCTATTAAAAGGAGGCCTTAATATCCCTTAGTTTCCAATAGGACCCCGCTGCCACGGGAGGGTAGGACAAAAGATGTCATGCAAGTTCTTTTCCATAAGCACGTATGACTATATTCGGAATACATGCCTACATTACATTGATAAACTGGAGATAGTTCTGTGTCACCCTAGGTTATGACTGGTACATGATGAACCGCATCGGCATAATTCTCCATCACCGATCCATTGCCTACGAGCTTTCCATATATTGTTATTCGCTTATTTACTTTTCCGTTGCTATTTATATCATCACTACAAAACACCAAAAAAATTACTTTTACTACTGTTACCCTTTACCACCATTACCACCACTATCATATTACTTTGCTACTAAACATTTTGCTGCAGATATTAAGTTTCCAGGTGTGATTAAATTGATAACTCAGCTGCTAATACTTGAGAATATTCTTTGGCTCCCCTTGTGTCGAATCAATAAATTTGGGTTGAATACTCTACCCTCGAAAACTGTTGCGATCCCCTATACTTGTGGGTTATCCAGACTATTTTTTGGCGCCGTTGCCGGGGATCATAGCTCTATTCTTTGAGTCACTTGGGATTTATATCTGCTTATCATTATGAAGAACTTGAAAGACGCGAAAACAAAAATTTATCCCTCAACTACGAGGGGAGGTAAGGAACTGGCATCCAGCTCTACACTTGATTCACCTTCTGTTCTGAGTAAGCTTGCGACACCTAAACCTGCTTCTGCTATTCATTCTGATATGTCGCATGTTATTGATGATGCCACTTCTGCTATGCATGATACTTATGATAAAACTACTTCTATGCTTGATACTACTGTGCCACTTGGTGAATTTCTTGATGAACAACTTGCTAGGGCTAGAGAGACTGAAATTACTGAAACTGATAATATTGATGAAAGTGATGATGAAGACTCTCCCCCTAGATATGAATTACCTGTTGTGCCTGAGGGCTATGTTATAGATGAAGAAACTGCTAGAGATATTCTTGGTTGCAATGATAGGAGTGATCTTAATAAATTATGAGCTAAATTGAAACAAAAAACTCTGAATGCTAGAATGAAATATGATCCTGCTTATGCTACTTCACCTATATTTGTTACTGATAAGGATTATGATTTCTCTGTTGATCCTGAGATAATTACTTTAGTTGAATCTGATCCTTTCTATGGTTATGAATCTGAAACTGTTGTGGCACATCTTACTAAATTAAATGATATAGCTACCCTGTTCACTAATGATGAGAAAACTCGCTACTATTATATCCTTAAGATATTTCCATTCTCATTAAAGGGTGATGCTAAGATATGGTTTAATTCTCATGATCCTGGTTGTGTGCGTAGTCCCCAGGATATGATTTATTACTTCTCTGCTAAATATTTCCCCGCTCATAAGAAACAAGCTGCTTTAAGAGAAATATATAATTTGTGCAATTTGAAGAAGAGAGTCTCCCACAAGCTTGGGGGAGGCTTCTCCAATTACTTAGTGCTTTTCCTGATCATCCTCTTAAGAAAAATGAAATACTTGATATCTTTTATAATGGACTAACCGATGCTTCCAGAGACCACCTGGATAGTTGTGCTGGTTGTGTTTTCAGGGAAAGAACACCAGATGAACCTGAAATTCTATTGAATAATATGTTGACTAATGAAAATAATTGGACACTTCCTAATCCAATTCCTGAACCAACTCCTAAGCCAACTCCGAAGAAAAGGGGTATTCTATTTCTCAGTCCTGAAGATATGCAAGAGGCAAAGAAATCTATGAAGGAAAAAGGTATAAAAGCTAAAGATGTTAAGAATTTATCACCTGTTGAAGAAATACATGGTATTAATTTACCTCCTATTGAAGAAATACATGGTCTTGATAACCCGACACAGATAGTAAAGGTAAATTCTCTCTATAGATATGATAAAGCTGAAATCCCATTTACTAAGTTTGCTAGCCCATGCTTGGATGAGTTTGATGACTTCATGGTTAAACAAGAAAACTTCAATGCTTATTTTGGTAGAGAATTAAAACGCAATGCTGATATGCTTGAACACTTGGGTGATTATATGGCTAACGTTAAAGGTGAACTTAAACTTATTAGTAAACATGCTTCTATGGTTACCACTCAAGTAGAACAAGTACTTAAAGCTCAGAATGATTTGCGCAATGAATTAAATAGTAAGAAAAATGATAATGTTGTTAGAGTTATGACTAGAGGTGGTAAAATGACTCAGTTTGTATCCTGAGGGCCGTCCTAAGAGAATTGAGCAAGATTCTCAGAGAAATATTATTGATGCACCTAGTCCTCCTAAGAGGAAGAAAAAGAAAAATGATAGGACTTTGCATGCTTCTAGTGAACCTGTTGTAGACACACCTGAGAATCCCAATGATATTTCTATTTCTGATGCAGAAACACAATCTGGTAATGAACATGAACCTAGTAATAATGTTAATAATGATGTTCATGTTGATGCTCAACCTAGCAATGATAATGATGTAGCGTTTGAACCTGCTATTGATATTGATAACCCACAATCAAAGAATCAATGTTATGATAAGAGAGACTTTGTTGCTAGGAAGCACGGTAAAGAAAGAGAACCATGGGTTGAGAAACCCATGCCTTTTCCTCCTAAACCATCCAAGGAAAAGGATGATGAGGATTTTGAGCGCTTTGCTGAAATGATTAGACCTATCTTCTTGCGTATGCGTCTGACTGATATGCTCAAAATGAATCCTTATGCTAAGTATATGAAAGAAATTGTTACAAATAAAAGAAAGATACCAGAAGCTGAAATTTCCACCATGCTTGCTAATTATAATTTTAAGGATGGAATACTAAAGAAACTTGGAGATCCCGGAGTACCAACTATACCATGCTCCATTAAAAGAAACTATGTTAAAACTGCTTTATGTGATCTTGGAGCCGGTGTTAGTGTTATGCCTCTCTCTTTATATCGTAGACTTGATTTGAATAAGTTGACACCTACTGAAATATCTTTGCAAATGGCTGATAAATCAACTGCTATACCTGTCGGTATTTGTGAGGATGTGCCTGTTGTGGTTGTAAACATTACTATTTTAATGGACTTTGTTATTCTTGATATTCCCGAGGACGATAGTATGTCTATTATTCTTGGAAGACCCTTTTTGAATACTGCATGGGCTATTATTGATTGCACCAAAGGCAATGTCACTTTTCATGTTAATGGTAACGAGCATACGGTACACTTTCCGAGGAAACAACCTCAAGTTCATAGTATAAACTCTATTGGAAAAATTCCATCAATTATTTTTGGAGGTTTTGAATTTCCTCTTCCCACTGTCAAGAAGAAATATGATACTCTTATTGTTGGGGATGTGCATATCCCCGTTGAGGTAACCTAGTGTTATTCGAAAATTCTCCGGTTCCATGTTATTCGGAATGAGTTTATTAACAAGACCTGATCAACCTTGTTAGTGGATTCCTTTTGATGAGCATGAGATGGATGAATTTAGAAAACGCAACTCTCCATACCCTCTTTTTACTTTCTATTATTTATATTAAATAAAGAAAAAATAGTAATTTCTGCCTGTTTTCTGAATTATCAATGCAATAAAAAAATACCCCAAAAATAAAAGTTCTCCAAATGCCCTGAAATTTAAATATGATTTTTTCTGGAATATTTGAGAATATCTGGCACTGAGAACACAGCAGGGGGAGCAAGCACCTGGCCACGAGGGTGGAGGGCGCGCCCTACCCCCTGGGCGCGCCCCCTGCCTCGTGGGCCCATGGTGCCTCCCCTCCACTTATTCTAGCTACCACACACTCCTTCTTCCTCCCACAAACACCACTAACCAGCCCAAACCCGAGTCCAAGCTCATTTTGCTGCCATTTTTTATCTCCTTGCTCAAAGCACCTCTCACAAAACTGCTTTGGAGGATTGTTGCTTGGTATGTGACTCCTCCAATGGTCCAATTAGTTTTTGTTCTAGTGTTTTATTCATTGCATATTTTTGATGCTTAGCTGACCCTGTTCTTGAGCTTGCATGTCAAATTTATGTGGTCAAAAGTAGTTTTGATGCATGATATTGCCTCTAGGCACCTATAGGAGTAGTTGCTATCAAAAAATTTTGAGTTTGGTTCACTTTTATTTTGAAGTTACTACAAATTTCAGAAATATTCAGAAAAAGATGAAGAGATTTTTGAGGGGCTCATCGAGCCGACGCTTGAAGGATAAGCAAAGTGAGGAGGATAAGAGGCCCAAGTATAATCTCCCTCGCACCGCAGAGGTCTGACCGTGTGAATGGCCTTGTGATAATTTCTTGAGAGCAGCCGGGATTTATGATGATTTCTATGAATTGGCTGAGAATGCAGGCCTCACCGCCTTCCTCCACGACCAACGCGAACAGTATCTCTTACTCACCAATATCTTTGTGCAAAACTTTCATTTCCATGCTAGGAGCTCACCACCTACGGTGGAATTTTATTTATATGATGAGCATAAGGAGATGTCACTTCATGATTTTTGTCAGGTTTGTTTGATCCCTTTCGAGGGCAGCGTAGAGGAACCACATCGTGACGATGTGGATGGGTTTATTGATACCATTACTATAGGGGAAACGAGAAACGTTCCCGACGCACGAATTACTAGGATACACTGTCCTGTTCTACGTTACTTTGCTATATTTGCTAGTAGATGCTTGATTGGGCGTGGAAACTGTGGAAACCTAAGTGCCCCTGATATTGTTATTTTGTGCCATGCCTTATTTCGTGATGACACATTTAGTATGGGCGCTATTATTGCAAAGCGGATAAATCTTAACCGTACTAAGGGCCCCGTCCTTGGAGGCATCTTCGCCTCGTGCCTCGCTGCACATTTTAACATACCTATTAGGCATTATGAGAGGGAAGAAAAATTGCTGCCTCCTGTTTATTTAGATTATAAGAGTATGGTAGCACATGATTTTATTGTCAATAATAGGGAAAAGGAGCTTAAGTACAAATTAATATTTGGTAAAAATCATCCTGAGACTATTACCTTGCCTGCTCCTTCCTTGTTTGATTTATCTGCAGGCAAGTACCTTGTTCCTTTGGAGGCCATTCACGCCTACCGGAACCCTACATCAGCTACAGAGCCGGAGCTGGAACCACAATTTGATCCTCCACGACAGTCTGATTATGAGTGGGATCCGGAGGTGATTGCCAACCAGTGGCAATTCGAGGCTTCTTCACAGTACGACCCCAACTATTACTTTGGATATCCGACAGGCCAGCCGTGGCCATAGACCAACTTAGGCCAAATGCCTAAGCTTGGGGGAGTACGTATTTCTCACTGACATTACATTCATGTTCACACACTCATTGCTAGTTGTCGGTGCTCATACTTTTTCATTGTATCATCCATGCTAGTTTATTTTCCCTTTTTATGCTTTCTTCTTGTGTGTTTGATAAACCTTAAGAAAAACAAAAAAAGTTGTAGCTTTTAATTAGCCTACTTTCCAGGCTTGTAGTAGTAATTAAAAAGAAAAACCCAAAAATATTTCTCGTTCTTCTTTTGTTTATTGGGAGCTTTCCCATGTAAATAGTTTTATTTATTTTCTTTCCTTTGGGGGTCGAGAGGAGAAGACCATAATTAAAATGTTAAAGTGGCTCTTATATGCATTATTGTTGATCTAACAAAGAGCCCATATTACCTTGTCTTCTCTCTTGAATTGAATGCTTGCAGATTCCAGCTTAGTCCAATGCACGTGCACTATTATTATTATCCACACTATTCGGTCATGCAAGTGAAAGGCAATAATGATAATTATATGATGAACTCATTGAGATGAGAAGAGCTGGTACGAACTCGACCTCTCTTGTTTTTGTAAATATGATTAGTTCATCGTTTCTGATTCAGCCTATTATGAATAAACATGTTTGCAATGACAATTAGAGATTATAGTTGTTTATGCCATGCTTAATTAGCTAGGATCTTATATTGGTTTGCCTTGCGTGCCAACATGCTATTAAAATGGTTGTGATGTGGTATGATAGGGTGGTATCCTCTTTTGAATGATTCGAGTGGCTTGACTTGGCACATGTTCACGCATGTAGTTGAAACAAAATCAACATAGCCTCTACAATATTTATGTTCATGGTGCATTATATCCTACTCATGCTTGCATTCGGTGTTGATTAATTTTAATGCATGTTCATGACTGTTGTCGCTCTCTAGCTGGTCGCTTCCCAGTCTTTTGCTAGCCTTCACCTGTACTAAGCGGGAATACTGCTTGTGCATCCAATTCCATAAACCCCAAAGTTATTCCATATGAGTCCACCATACCTACCTATATACGTTATCTACCTGCCATTTCAAGTAAATTTGTATGTGCCAAACTCTAAACCTTCAAATAAATATCCTCTTTTGTATGCTCGAATAGCTCATGTATCAACTAGGGCTGTCCGTATCTTCCATGTCAGGCGGGTTATTCTCAAGAGGAGTGGACTCCGCTCCTCACTCATGAGAAAATGGCTGGTAACCGGGATGCCCAGTCCCATGCCTTATGCAAATCAAATCAAAATAACTGCAAACAAAGCTCCCCCGGGACTCTTGTTAGTTGGAGGCACTCGTTGTTTCGAGAAAGCCATGGATTGATGCTTGTTGGTGGAGGGGGAGTATAAACTTTACCATTCTGTTTGGGAACTGCCTACAATGTGTGTAGCATGGAAGATATCGCCATCTCTTGGTTTTTATGTTGAGAATGAAATTATACCGCTCAAAATATTATTCATATCTATTTCAAAACCGAGCTCTGGCATATCTACAAATCCCTGCTTCCCTCTGCGAAGGGCCTATCTATTTACTTTTATGTTGAGTCATCATCCTCTTATTAAAAAGCACTAGTTGGAGAGCACCACTGTCATTTGCATCCATTACTGTTAGTTTACATTGAGTATGATTTGACTGGATCTCCTTTACCACGAATTACAATGTCTAGTCAGTCCTTGATCTTTAAAAGTGCTCTGCATTTATGTTTTGCAGTCTCATAAAGGGCTAGCGAGATACCATCTTGTTATATCATATCATGATTGTTTTGAGAAAGTGTTGTGATCTGAGATTTATTATTATTGATCGCTAGTTGATTATGCCATCGATATGAGTAAATATGAGACCTAAATGTTATTGTGAATATGGTTAGTTTATAATCTTTGCTGAAAACTTGAATGCTGGCTTTAAATATCTACAACAACAAGAGCAAACAAAGTTTGTAAAAGTTTTTCTTTATCACTTTCAGTTTATTAACTGAATTGCTTGAGGACAAGCAAAGGTTTAAGCTTGGGGGAGTTGATATGTCTCTGTCGTATCTACTTTTACAAACACTTTTGCCCTTGTTTTGGACTCTAACTTGCATGATTTGAATGGAACTAACCCGGACTGACGCTGTTTTCAGGAGAATTGCCATGTTATTATTTTTGTGCAGAAATAAAAGTTCTCGGGATGACCTGAAAATCAACGAAGCATTATTTTGGAATATATAATAAATAATGGAAGGAAGATCCACGTCAGGGGGCCTCCAACTATCCACGAGGGTGGGGGCGCGCCCTACCCCCTGGGCACGCCACCTGCCTCATGGGCCCTCTGACGCTCCACCGACCTCAACCTAGACTCCATATATTCACTTTCAGGGAGAAAAAAACAAAGGAGAAGGATTCATCGCGTTTTACGATATGGAGCCGCCGCCAAGCCCTAAACTCTCTCAGGAGGGCTGATCTATAGTCTGTTCGGGGCTCCGGAGAGGGGAATCCATCACCATCGTCATCATCAACCATCCTCCATCGCCAATTTCATGATGCTCACCGTCGTGCGTGAGTAATTCCATCGTAGGCTTGCTAGACGGTGATGGGTTGGATGAGATTTATCATGTAATCGAGTTAGTTTTTGATGTCTACTACACAACCTTCTTCTTGTAGACGTTGCTGGGCCTCCAAGTGCAGAGGTTTGTAGGATATTAGCAAATTTCCCTCAAGTGGATGACCTAAGGTTTATCAATCCGTGGGAGGCATAGGATGAAGATGGTCTCTCTCAAACAACCCTGCAACCAAATAACAAAGAGACTATTGTGTCCCCAACACACCCAATACAATGGTAAATTGTATAGGTGCACTAGTTCGGCGAAGAGATGGTGATACAAGTGCAATATGAATGGTAGATATAGGTTTTCATAATCTGTAATTATAAAAACAGCAAGGTAACTAATGATAAAAGTGAGCACTAACGGTATTGCAATGCGTTGAAACAAGGCCTAGGGTTCATAATTTCACTACTGCAAGTCCTCTCAACAATAATAACATAATTGGATCACATAACTATCCCTCAACATGCAACAAAGAGTCACTCCAAAGTCACTAATAGCGGAGAACAAACGAAGATATTATGGTAGGGTACGAAACCACCTCAAAGTTATTCTTTCTGATCGATCTATTCAAGAGTTCGTACTAGAATAACACCTTAAGACACAAATCAACCAAAACCCTATTGTCACCTAGATACTCCAATGTCACCTCAAGTATCCATGCGTATGATTATATGATATGCATCACACAATCTCAGATTCATCTATTCAACCAACACAGAGTACTTCAAAGAGTGCCCCAAAGTTTCTACCGGAGAGTCAAGACGAAAACGTGTGCCAACCCCTATGCATAAGTTCACGTGGTCACGGAACTCGCAAGTTGATCACCAAAACATACATCAAGTGGATCACATGATATCCCATTGTCACCACAGATAAGCACGTGCAAGACATACATCAAGTGTTCTCAAATCCTTAAAGACTCAATCCGATAAGATAACTTCAAAGGGAAAACTCAATCCATTACAAGAGAGTAGAGGGGGAGGATAAACATAAGATCCAACTATAGTAGCAAAGCTCGCGATACATCAAGATCGTGCCAAATCAAGAACACGAGAGAGAGAGAGAGAGAGATCAAACACATAGCTACTGGTACATACCCTCAGCCCCGAGGGAGAACTACTCCCTGCTCGTCACGGAGAGCACCGGGATGATGAAGATGGCCATCGGAGAGGGATTTTCCCCTCCCGCGGGGTGCCAGAACGGGTCTAGATTGGTTTTCGGTGGCTACGGAGGCTTCTGGCGGCGGAACTCCCGATCTATTGTGCTCTCCGATGTTTCTAGGGTATATTGATATATATATATATAGGCGAAAGAAGTCGGTCAGGGGAGCCACAAGGGGCCCACGAGGGTGGGGGCGCGCCCAGGGGGTAGGGCGCGCCTCCCTGCCTCGTGGCTTCCTCAAGGCTTCCCTGACGTCTACTCCAAGTCTCCTGGATTGCTTCCGTTCCAAAAATAAGTTCCGTGAAGTTTCAGGTCAATTGGGCTCCATTTGATTTTCCTTTTCTGCGATACTCTAAAACAAGGAAAAACAGAAACTGGCACTGGGCTCTAGGTTAATAGGTTAGTCCCAAAAATCATATAAAATAGCAGATAAATGCATACAAAACGTCCAAGGTTGATAATATAATAGCATGGAATAATAAAAAAATTATAGATACGTTGGAGACGTATCAAGCATCCCCAAGCTTAATTCCTTCTCGTCCTCGAGTAGGTAAATGATAAAAACAAAATTTTTGATGTGGAATGCTACCTAACATATTTATCCATGTAATTCTCTTTATTGTGGCAAGAATATTCAGATCCATAAGATTCAAGACAAAAGTTTAATATTGACATAAAAACAATAATACTTCAAGCATACTAACAAAGAAATCATGTCTTCTCAAAATAACATGGCCAAAGAAAGCTATCCCTACAAAATCATATAGTCTGGCTATGCTCTATCTTCACCACAAAAAATATTTAAATCATGCACAACCCCGATGACAAGCCAAGCAATTGTTTCATACTTTTGGTGTTCTCAAACTTTTTCAATCTTCACGCAATACATGAGCGTGAGCCATGGATATAGCACTATAGGTGGAATAGAATGGTGGTTGTGGAGAAGACAAAAAGGAGAAGACAGTCTCACATCAACTAGGAGTATCAACGGGCTATGGAGATGCCCATCAATAGATATCAATGTGAGTGATTAGGGATTGCCATGCAACGGATGCACTAGAGCTATAAGTGTATGAAAGCTCAATAAAAGAAACTAGTGGGTGTGCATCCAACTCGCTTGCTCATGAAGACCTAGGGCATTTTGAGGAAGCCCATCATTGGAATATACAAGCCAAGTTATATAATGAAAAATTCCCACTAGTATATCAAAGTGACAACATAGGAGACTCTCTATCATGAAGATCATGGTTCTACTTTGAGGAATAAGTGTGGTAAAAGGATAGTAGCGTTGCCCCTTCTCTCTTTTTCTCTCATTTTTTATATTTTTTTTGTTTTTTTGGGCCTTCTCTTTTTTCTTTTTTTCTTTTTTTGGCCTTTCTTTTTTTTCTTCCGGAGTCTCATCCTGACTTGTGGGGGAATCATAGTCTCCATCATCCTTTCCTCACTGGGACAATGCTCTAATAATGATGACCATCACACTTTTATTTACTTACAACTCAAGAATTACAACTTGATACTTAGAACAATATATGACTCTATGTGAATGCCTCTGGCGGTGTACCGGGATGTGCAATGAATCAAGAGTGACATGTATGAAAATAATGAACGGTGGCTTTGCCACAAATACGATGTCAACTACATGATCATGCAAAGCAATATGACAATGATGAAGCGTGTCATAATAATGGAATGGTGGAAAGTTGCATGGCAATATATCTCGGAATGGCTATGGAAATGCCATAATAGGTAGTTATGGTGGCTATTTTGAGGAAGGTATATGGTGGGTGTATGATATCGGTGTAAGGTGCACGGTATTAGAGAGGCTAGCAATGGTGGAAGGGTGAGAGTGCGTATAATCCATGGACTCAACATTAGTCATAAAGAACTCACATACTTATTGCAAAAATCTATTAGTCATCGAAACAAAGTACTACGCGCATGCTCCTAGGGGGATAGATTGGTAGGAAAAGACCATCGCCCGTCCCCGACCGCCACTCATAAGGAAGACAATCAATAAATAAATCATGCTCTGACTTCATTACATAACGGTTCACCATACGTGTATGCTACGGGAATCACAAACTTCAACACAAGTATTTCTCAAATTCACAACTACTCAACTAGCATGACTCTAATATCACCATATTCATATCTCAAAACAATCATCAAGTATCAAACTTCTCATAGTATTCAATGCACTCTATATGAAAGTTTTTATTATATCTGTCTTGGATGCCCATCATATTAGGACTAAATTCATAACCAAAGCAAATTACCATGCTGTTTAGATACTCTCAAAATAATATAAGTGAAGCATGATAGTTCATCTATTTCTTCAAAATAAAACCACCACCGTGCTCTAAAAAGATATAAGTGAAGCACTAGAGGAACAACAAACTACTCCGAAAAATATAAGTGAAGATCAATGAGTAGTCGAATAATTATGCAACTATATGAAGACTCTCTAACATTTAAGAATTTTATATCTTTGTATTTTATTCAAACAGCAAGCAAAACAAAATAAAATAAAATTACGCTCCAAGCAAAACACATATCATGTGGCGAATAAAAATATAGCTCCAAGTAAAGTTACCGATGAACGAAGACGGAAGAGGGGATGCTTTCCGGGGCATCCCCAAGCTTAGGCTCTTGGTTGTCCTTGAATGTTACCTTGGGGTGCCTTGGGCATCCCCAAGCTTAGGCTATTTCCACTCCTTATTCCATAGTCCATCGAATCTTTACCCAAAACTTGAAAACTTCACAACACAAAACTTAACAGAAAACTCATAAGCCCCGTTAGTATAAGAAAATAAATCACCACTTAGGTACTGTTGTGAACTCATTCTAAATTCATATTGGTGTAATATCTACTGTATTCCAACTTATTATGGTTCATACCCTCCAATACTACTCATAGATTCATCAAAATAAGCAAACAACACATAGAAAACAGAATCTGTCAAAAACAGAACAATCTGTAGTAATCTGTAGGTTTTGTATACTTCTGTAACTCCAAAAATCCTGAGAAATTAGGAAGTTCTAGGCTATTTGTTTATTAATCTACTTCAAGTGTAATTGGTATTTTATCGCTCTCTGGTAAAAAATGAAAATTATTATCGTGAGCGCATACTTTCTGTTTTTTACAGCAAGATCAAATAACAATCTCCCAAGAAGATCCTAAAGGATTTACTTGGCACAAACACTAATTAAAACATAAAAACACAATCATAACAGAGGATAGATGATTTATTTATTAATAAACAGGAACAAAAATAAAAATTGGGTTGCCTCCCAACAAGCGCTAACGTTTAACGCCCTAGCTAGGCATGATGATTTCAACGATGCTCACATAAAGGATAAGAATTGAAACATAAAGAGAGCATCATGAAGAATATGACTAGCACATTTAAGTCTAACCCTCTTCCTATGCATAGGGATTTTTTGAGCAAACAATTTATGGGAGCAATAATCAACTAGCATAGGAAAGCAAAACAAGCATAACTTCAATATTTTAAGCACATAGAGAGGAAACTTGATATTATTGAAATTCCTACGAGCATATATTCCTCCCGCATAATAATTTTCAGTAGCATCATGAATGATTTCAACAATATAACCATCACATAAATCATTCTTTTCATGATCTACAAGCATAGAATTTTTATTAAGCTCCACATAAACAAATTTCTTCTCATGAATAGTAGTGGGAGCAAACTCAAGAAAATAACTATCATGAGATTGAAAATTAAAATCATGATGACAAGTTTCGCGGTTATCATTATTCTTTATAGCATACATGTCATCACAATAATCATCATAGATAGGAGGCATGCTTTCATCATAATAAAATTGCACATCAAAACTTGGGGAGAGAAAATATCATCTTCATCAAACATAGCATCCCCAAGCTTGTGGCTTTGCATATCATTAGCATCATGGGTATTCAAAGAATTCATACTAACAACATTGAAATCATGCTCATCATTCAAAGATTTAGTACCAAACATTTTAATACATTCTTCTTCTAACACTTTGGCACAATTATTAGAATCCTTATTTTCACGAAAGACATTAAAAAGATGAAGCATATGAGGCAACCTTAATTCCATTTTTTTAGTTTTCTTTTATAGACTAAACTAGTGATAAAACAAGAAACAAAAAGATTCGATTGCAAGATCTAAAGATATACCTTCCAGCACTCACCTCCCCGACAACGGCGCCAGAAAAGAGCTTGATGTCTACTACACAACCTTCTTCTTGTAGATGTTGTTGGGCCTCCAAGTGCAGAGGTTTATAGGACAGTAGCAAATTTCCCTGAAGTGGATGACCTAAGGTTTATTAATCCGTGGGAGGCGTAGGATGAAGATGGTCTCTCAACAACCCTGCAACCAAATAACAAAGAGTCTCTTGTGTCCCCAACACATCTAATACGATGGTAAATTGTATAGGTGCACTAGTTCGGCGAAGAGATGGTGATACAAGTGCAATATGGATGGTAGATATACATTTTTGTAATCTGAAATTATAAAAACAGCAAGGTAACTAATGATAAAAGTGAGCACAAACGGTATTGCAATGCGTTGAAACAAGGCCTGGGGTTCATACTTTCACTACTGCAAGTCCTCTCAGCAATAATAACATAATTGGATCACATAACTATCCCTCAACATGCAACAAAGAGTCACTCCAAAGTCACTAATAGCGGAGAACAAACGAAGAGATTATGGTAGGGTACGAAACCACCTCAAAGTTATTCTTTCTGATCGATCTATTCAAGAGTTCGTACTAGAATAACACCTTAAGACACAAATCAACCAAAACCCTAATGTCACCTAGATACTCCAATGTCACCTCAAGTATACATGGGTATGATTATACGATATGCGTCACACAATCTCAGATTCATCTATTCAACCAACACAGAGTACTTCAAAGAGTGCCCCAAAGTTTCTACCGGAGAGTCAAGACGAAAACGTGTGCCAACCCCTATGCATAAGTTCACGTGGTCACGGAACTCGCAAGTTGATCACCAAAACATACATCAAGTGGATCACATGATATCCCATTGTCACCACAGATAAGCACGTGCAAGACATACATCAAGTGTTCTCAAATCCTTAAAGACTCAATCCGATAAGATAACTTCAAAGGGAAACTCAATTCATCACAAGAGAGTAGATGGGGAGAAACATCATAAGATCCAACTATAATAGCAAAGCTCGCGATACATCAAGATCATGCCACCTCAAGAACACGAGAGAGAGAGAGAGAGAGAGAGAGAGAGAGAGAGAGAGAGAGATCAAACACATAGCTACTGGTACATACCCTCAGCCCCGAGGGAGAACTACTCCCTGCTCGTCATGGAGAGCACCGGGATGATGAAGATGGCCACCGGAGAGAGATTCCCCCTCCGGCAGGGTGCCAGAACGGGTCTAGATTGGTTTTCGGTGGCTACGGAGGCTTCTGGTGGCGGAACTCCCGATCTATTGTGCTCTCCGATGTTTCTAGGGTATATTGATATATATAGGCGAAAGAAGTTGGTCAGGGGAGCCACGAGGGGGCCACGAGGGTGGGGGCGCGCCCAGGGGGAGGACGTGCCTCCTTGCCTCGTGGCTTCCTCGAGGCTTCCTTGACGTCTACTCCAAGTCTCCTGGATTGCTTCCGTTCCAAAAATAAGTTCCGTGAAGTTTCAGGTCAATTGGGCTCTGTTTGATTTTCCTTTTTTGCGATACTCTAAAACAAGGAAAAACAGAAACTGGCACTAGGCTCTAGGTTAATAGGTTAGTCCCAAAAATCATATAAAATAGCATATAAATGCATATAAAACATCCAAGGTTGATAATATAATAGCATGGAACAATCAAAAATTATAGATATGTTGGAGACGTATCAGTTTTGTTAGGGTTTGATCCCTAGTATCCACTATGTTCTGAGATTGATGTTGCTATGACTTTTCTATGTTTAATGCTTGTCACTAGGGCCTGAGTGCCATGATTTCAGATCTGAACCTATTACTTTTTTCATCAATATATGAGAGTTCTTGATCCTATCTTGCAAGTCTATAGTCACCTATTATGTGTTATGATCCGTTAACCCCGAAGTGACAATAATCGGGATACTTACCGGTGATGACCGTAGTTTGAGGAGTTCATGTATTCACTATGTGTTAATGCTTTGTTCCGGTACTCTATTAAAACGAGGCCATAATATACCTTAGTTTCCAATAGGACCCCGCTGCCACGGGAGGGTAGGACAAAAGATGTCATGCAAGTTCTTTTCCATAAGCACGTATGACTATATTTGAATACATGCCTACATTACATTGATGAAGTGGAGCTAGTTCTGTGTCACCCTAGGTTATGACTGTTACATGATGAACCGCATCTGGCATAATCCTCCATCACCAATTGTAGCGACTAGACCTCAAACGGTCCGATCTATGTGCTTCAGTGTCATCCCTGGATCAGTAATGCTGACACGCACAATACTTGAAGGATTTATAACAGAGTAGCAATCACACACTTATTACAACGAGTGTCTCAAAAGAGAACTTATTACAAGAAATATGGCTTAAGGCCATCTAATTATGATAGCAGCGGAAGGCTTGGAAGATAAGTGAGTCCATCAACTCCAACGGCATCACTAAGTACAGAACCACGACCTAAAGCTCTTTACTCGTCGTCTGAAAAAGTCTGCAACATGAACGTTGCAGCCCGAAAACAGGTCAGCACATGGAATATGCTGGCAAAGTAACACATAGAGAGTAATGAACAGAAATAGGCTATACTACATGCATATATGGTGGTGGAAAGCTCTATGGTTACAGTTTTGCATAAAGCCAATTTTTCCCTACTGCAAAGGAATAAATTTTATTTAACTATCATGGTAGTTGTTAAACATTGAGAGCGTAGACACCCTCTCAATCCCAATTAAACATCATCATTAAAAACCCAACAAAATTAATTAAAGTCACATGATGAGATTCACATGATAATCCAAGTACTAGATACTCAAAATGTCCATAACCGGGGACACGGCTAATCATGATTAGTTTATACACTCTGCAGAGGTTTGCGCACTTTTCCCCACAAGACTCGATCTCCTCCGTTGGGATTTCTCGCACTACATGGTGTTTGAGAAACGGATGACCGAGACATAGTCTTTTAGAAGCGCTAGAACCTTACGATCGGGTAGACCGTTACGCCTACTTTCCCCTACATCTGCTAGTCTACCACTGTAAGAGTTCGCACGACTTAATCAACTATGCTAGAGCCCATAGTAGCTTGTGGCGGCACACGGAAGTTTCTTGCATGAATAATCTCATGATCCCTTTGAGCCTGAGTGGCGGTCCATAAAGAAAAACAGGCAATCGCTGGAATACCCAGGTGCCTCAGTCCACCCAGATGTGGGTTAAAGTTGCCACCTTAAATAAACCATTAATTAACAATCTCACATCTGTCATGGATACACTCACCCAATCCACGTCTACTAGCATAGCATGGCAATATAAGCAAACATAGAAGTAACTCCCAAGGGTTTGATAATAAAATAGGTAATAGGTACTACCTCATCTACTTCCCAAAACCCACAATTTAATTAGATCCTAATCATGCAATGTTTGAGGATTGATCTAATGCAATAAAACTGGGTAGTAAGAGGTATGATCAAAGTGTTACTTGCCTTGCTGATGATCCGCGAAACCTAGAGATTCGAAGTAGCAAGCGACGCACTCCGGGTACTCTAACGCAAACAAACAAACAAGCATACAATAAGTACTCATCTAATGCACAGGTAAAGCTCAAATAAGAGATCTAACCAGAAAGCTCAACTTAAGAACTCTGGTTTGCAAAAGGAAACAAATCAAACGAAGCGATGAAAGGAAAACAACGAAAGAAGCAAGCTTCATTTACTAATCTGGATCTAAGTCAAATTTTATAGAAGCAAAAACTTGTTTGAGTTGGTTAAACGGAAAGAGGGTTTCGAGACGAAAGTCCAGGTGCTTGAATCGCCTGATTCCGATAAACGAGCGAAAAGTTAAACTCAATGAAAATCGGATCAGAAATCGCGATCAGAAATAATCGCGGAAAATCTGAGAAAAAGAAAAACGACGAACAGGCTAACAAACGAACGTTCGCTGTCTGCGGCTAAACGACAAAAACCGTTCGTAAAAACGAATGTAAAAGCGGCCGTTCGCTAAATAACTAAACCGAAGAAAATAAACCGAACCGGATCTAGAAAAAAATGAATCTAGGGTTTACGAAATAAAACCGATCGGTTTTTTAAAAAAACCGGCGGCTACCTCGAACTCCGGCGGGATCCGCCGAGTCGGCGGCGGTGGGAGGTCCAGCGGGGCGGCGGCGAGCTCCGGCGAGGCGGCGTGGGCGGTAGCGCGAGCTCCGGCGGCGGCGGGCTCCGGACCGGGTGGCGGGCTCCGGCGCGGGTGGCGGGCGGCGGCGGTGGGCTCCGGCGCGGGTG
>NC_041392.1:271881925-271903043 GCF_002162155.2 Triticum dicoccoides | reverse complement strand
GCGGCGGATGGCGGCTAGGGTTAGTGTTTTCAGGTGGGGCGGCGGTAACAGGCTCGGTGTGGCGGCTTATAAAGGCCTGGCCGAGTACGGCCCTAAGTCGGTCGACTTTAAAAGAAATATGACGTGAAGAAAAAGAAAGAAAAAAAATACTAAACGGACTCCAAAAATCCCGAAATAAGTTTTCCTCGACTTCTAAAATCAAGCCGCACAAGGTGAACATTTATTTGGGGCCTAAATGCAATTTGGAAAAATGCGCATTTTTCCTAAATTCAAATAAAACAGCGAAAAACTCCAAAATAAAACCTTATTTGATTTTAATATTAAATCTCTGATATTTCTCTATTTTGAGGAAGTCATTTTATCCTCTCTCTTTCATTTTTAATAAAAGAAATAATTCAGAGAAAAATTATTAAAATCAAACGATCCTCTTTTCATAATTCGAGAAAACCTCAAATATGAAAATAACGAGATCCTCAACTCTCTCCGTAGGTCTTTGAGTTGCGTAGGATTTCTAGGATCAACCAAAAAGCAAATAAAATATGATATGCAATGATGATCTAATGTATAACATTCCAAATTGAAAATTTGGGATGTTACAAACCTACCCCCCTTAAGATGAATCTCGCCCTCGACATTCGGGTTGGCTAGAAAATAGGTGAGGGTGGTCCTTCAACAGATCTTCCTCTGGCTCCCAGGTGGCTTCATCCTCGGTGTGGTGACTCCACTGAACTTTACAAAACCTGATAACCTTGTTGCGGGTAACTCGGCTGGCAAACTCGAGTATCTTGACTGGTTTCTCCTCGTAGGTCAAATCACTATCCAACTGAATTGCTTCCAGCGGCACTGTATCTCTCAGCGGTATATCCGCCATCTTTGCGTGGCACTTCTTCAGCTGGGAAACGTGGAACACGTCGTGAACTCCCGACAATCCTTCGGGCCACTCCAACTTGTAAGCAACTTCACCCATACGCTCCAAAACTTTGTATGGTCCCACAAAACGTGGCGCTAATTTCCCTTAACTCCAAAACGCTTAACTCCTCGAAGTGGGGATACACAAAGATAAACTCTGTCTCCGGCTTCGTAAACTGTCTCCTTGCATTTAGAATCTGCATAGCTCTTCTGCCTGGACTGGGTTATCTTGAGCCTATCGCGAATCAACTTCACTTTCGGTTCAGACTCCTTAATCAAATCTGGTCCAAACAGCTGGCGGTCTCCAACTTCGTCCCACAACAATGGTGTTCTGCACCTTCTTCCGTACAAGGCTTCAAAAGGGGCCATCTTCAAACTATATTGATAACTATTGTTGTAAGAGAACTCCGCATATGGCAAATTGTCATCCCAACTAGATCCATAATCTAGCGCACAAGCTCTCAGCATATCCTCCAAAATCTGATTGACTCTCTCGGTCTGTCCATCGGTCTGCGGATGAAAAGCTATACTGAACTCTAGCCTGGTACCCAAAGTTTCGTGCAACACATTCCAGAACTTTGAGGTAAACTTAGTTCCTCTATCTGATACAATGCTCCTCGGAACTCCACGTAGACATACGATCCTGGTCATGTATATCTTTGCCAACTTAGCACTGGTGTAAGTGGTCTTTACTGGGATGAAATGAGCTACCTTCGTCAAGCGATCGACTACAACCCATATCGAGTCATAGCCTGAGCGGGTCCTGGGTAATCCCGTGATAAAATCCATGCCTAGCTTATCCCACTTCCATTCGGGTATCGGCAATGGCTGTAACAATCCTGCTGGCTTCTGATGCTCTACCTTTACTCTCTGACATACATCACAAACGGCTACATACTCCGCAATATCCTTCTTCATTCTGGTCCACCAGAAAGTATCCTTCAAATCCAAATACATCTTGGTATTTCCTGGGTGAATCGAGTACGGCGAATCATGGGCCTCTTGTAGAATTAGCTTCCTGATCTCTGGGTCATTAGGCACATAAACGCGGTCCTCAAACCATAAGGTATCGTGTTCATCCTCATGAAAACCTTTAACTTTTCCCTTTCTCATCTTCTCCTTTATGGTGGCAATCTCCTTGTCGGTCTTCTGAGCTTGTCTGATCTTATCCATCAGAGTAGATTGAATCTCCAATGCTGCTACATAGCCTCTCGGAACTATCTCCAAACATAGCTCACGAAGATCCTCGACTAACTCCTTTGGTAAATCTCGGGTCATTAGTGTGTTGACATGGCTCTTGCGGCTCAATGCGTCAGCTACCATGTTAGCCTTTCTGGGGTGATAATGCAATCTCATGTCATAATCCTTGATGAGCTCCAACCATCTTCTTTGCCTGAGATTCAACTCCTTCTGCGTGAAGATGTATTCAAACTCTTGTGATCCGTGTACACCTCACAATGGTTTCCGATGAGAAAATGTCTCCATGTCTTCAATGCATGCACTACGGCTGCTAACTCCAAATCATGTGTAGCATAATTCAACTCATGGTGCTTAAGCTGTCGTGAAGCATACGAAACAACTCTTCCCTCATGCATAAGCACTGCTCCAAGTCCTCGACGTGAAGCGTCGCAATACACCTCATAATCCTTGACTGATCTGGTAGAATCAACACTGGCGAGGTGACCAAACGTTTCCTCAACTCCTGGAAACTGGCCTCACATTCCTCAGTCCAATTGAACTTGGTATCCTTCTTCAACAACTCCGTCATAGGTTTTGCAATCTTTGAGAAATTTTCAATGAATCTCCGGTAGTATCTTGCGAGTCCAAGAAAACTCCGGATCTCTCCAAGTGTTGTTGGGGCTTCCCAATTTGTCACAGTGACAATCTTGGTGGGATCTACAACTATTCCTTCTTCGGATATAACATGTCCGAGGAATCCAACTTCCTTCAACCAAAACTCACATTTGCTGAAATTGGCGTATAACTGATGTTCTCTGAGCTTACCAAGTACCAGACGCAAATGTTCTTTATGTTCTCATTCATTCTTCGAGTAAACCAGTATATCATCAATGAACACTACAAAGAACTTATCCAAAAACTCCATAAACACTTTGTTCATCATGTTCATAAAATAAGCAGGTGTGTTAGTCAGACCAAATGACATAACAGTATACTCATACAACCCGTACCTCGTAGTAAAAGTTGTCTTAGGTATGTCCTGCTCTCAAATCTTCAACTGGTGGTATCCTGATCGCAAATCGATCTTGGAAAATACCTTTGCTCCTTGCAATTGGTCAAACAGATCATTGATCATCGGCAGTGGGTACTTATTCTTGATCGTCACTTCATTCAATCCTCAATAATCAACAACCATCCTTAACGATCCATCCTTCTTTTCCACTAGAAGTACTGGTGATCCCCAAGGTGACGAACTTGGGCGAATATATCCCTTATCTAGTAACTCCTTAATCTACTTCTTAATCTCCTCCAAATCCTTTGCAGGCATTCTATACAATCTCTTAGATATTGGTCTTGTGCCTGGCAAAAGCTCAATCAAAAACTCAATGTCCCTATCCGGTGGCATGCCTGGCAACTCTTCTGGAAATACATCTGGAAAATCCTTTACCACCGGTACTTCATCATGTACAACTCCTGTTAGGGAATTTACTTGTGTCCTAATCGTAACATGCCGTGATATATACTTGATCCTTCTCCCTTCTAGGGTGGTAAGCAAAATCGACTTACTGGCGCAATCGATGTTTCCTCATACATCGATAGCCAATCCATACCCAGAATTACATCCAAACCTTGTGATTCCAAAATGATTAAATCCGAGGGAAACACATGCCTACCTATACTCAATGGCACTTGAAAACATCCTTTACTAGCCATATACTCCGCTCCTGGTGAGCTTACTAACATAGGTGTTCTAAGAACCTTGGTGGGCAGTTTATACTTATCCATGAATCCCCTTGATATGTATGAATGCGATGCATCAGTATCGACAAGAACGATTGCAATAAAAGACTTAACCAAAAACTTACCGATTACTGCATCTGGATGGGCTTCAACCTCCTCCACGTTAATGTGGTTCACCTGTCCCCTATTGAAAGGGTTCGACTTCTTCCCAGAGCTTCCATTGCCATTTCCATTCTAGGTTTCAGGACATTCATTGGCATAATGTCCTATCTTCTGACACTTATAACAAGTGACTTGGCTCAGGTCTCTCTTGGCTGGGGTTGATGGGTTGGTGCGGTTCTGACCGTTGCTTCCCCCATTTCCATTACCGTTCTTGGGGCCATTATGATTATGCGAACTCCCTCCTCCATGGGCATGCTGAAAATGTCCTCCCATTTTCGGGGTAAAATGTGGCTTCTGCCGAGCTCCTGAATTGTACTTCCCTTGTCCATACTTCCTCTTGCGGTTCTCAATCTGCTGTTGCTTCGCTTCAATCATAAGAGCACGATCTACCAGTTCCTGGTAGTTGTTGAAGGTTGCTACGATCAACTGCATGCTCAACTAATCATTCAGTCCTTCCAGAAACTTCTCCTACTTAGCTGCATCCGTAGCAACGTCATCCGGGGCATAACGTGCTAACTTACTAAAGTCATCCACGTATTGGCCAACTGTCCGTCCTCCTTGGCGCAAGTTGCGAAACTCACGTTTCTTCATGGCCATAGCTCCTACTGAAACATGGGTAGTACGGAAAGCCTGCTGAAATTGGTCTCATGTCATCGTGGCTATAGGGTAGGTGACAGTGTAATTCTCCCACCATGATGCTGCTGGTCCATCCAACTGATGTGCGGCAAAGCGCACCTTCTCAGCATCAGTACATCCTGTAGTGGTTAACTCCCTTCCAATCTTGCGGAGCCAATCATTTGCTACTATAGGCTCGGTGCTACTAGAGAACATCGACGAATTCAGTCTAAGGAAACGGGTTAAGTGATCAACAGGTGGTGGTGGTGGTGGGTTGTTGTTGTTGTTGTTCCCCTGATTCTGATTCTGGACTAGCAACTGCATCAACGCATTCTGCTGCTGGATCAACTGAGTGAGCTCCGGTGGAAATGCAAATCCATTGTCACGTCTCGGAGGCATCTGATGGGTTTAGAGGGGAGAGATTAGAATAGAATGAGGTCTAATGAGAAAGCACTACCATATGCACATGAGACAAACACAAACATTTTCACTCAATCAATCAAGGGCATACAATCGATCTAGAACTATCGCGAAAGTGCTCGGACTACTCTATTTACATGGTGGAATACTACTACTGATGTGGTGGACTACTAGAAATATTCCTCGGTTGCAGACTCCATGATATCTGCTCCAGCTTCGTCAATGTAGTCATCATCGCTCAGGTCAGAGTCGGTGTCGTCGATGATGATGTAGTCTTCCGGGCGAATCTCCTTGGGTTATTCATCTTCTTCTACTGGTGTAGGGTCTCCCATGAATATTTCGATCTTCTTAATCAGGTCGTCATTCTTCTCCACTAGTACGACGATTTCCTCCTCATAATCTTCACGTGTAGCCTTGAGTTCTTCCTCCAGCTTCGTGATTCTTGTCATCGCCTTCTTCAGATCTATCATGTCTGCGCACATCTGGTTCTCCTGACGTCAAATGTGCTGGTTTAACTCCTGGATAAAAGCTGTGATTGATCTATCCTTCTTGGTGCTGATCATTTCCCAGTGTTCATCTCGGCGCCCACAAATCTGGTAGATAGTATCCTTGAGATCATTGCGGTAAACTTCTCCAATATGTCCCATGTCGATGTGGGCTGCCATGCTCTTTCCTCGACTCTAGGTTGGTGCATTAAAGGAAAACTCTATGGTCTCGGTGACTCGCATGAACGTCCTTCTTGGAACTTGAACTTGAATCATCCAGCGCTCCTCCTCGGGTAAAGTGGCATTGTAGGTCCCGGTGAAGCTTGGTACTCTGATGTTCAGGTACTTAGTGACTTCCTTCAGGTGGCATCCAAAGGGTGTATCTTCATCCGGTTGTGTGAACTTGTTCCTTGCATCCGCCATCCTAAAAGAGTAGAAAAGATGAGGAGTCAGAAATGAGAAGAGTGAGTAATGATCTAGGTCTTTATCTTAGTGGTCGTTTCCTACAGTCAACGTGTGCTCTGATACCATCTTTGTAGCAACCAGACCTCAAATAGTCTGATCTATGTGCTTCAGTGTCATCCCTGGATCAGTAATGCTGACACGCATATTACTTGAAGGATTTATAATAGAGTAGCAATCACACACTTATTACAACGAGTGTCTCAAAAGAGAACTTATTACAAGAAATATGGCTTAACGCCATCTAATTACGATAACAGCGGAAGGCTTGGAAGATAAGTGAGTCCATCAACTCCAACGGCATCACTGAGTATAGAACCATGACCTAAAGCTCTTTACTCATCGTCTGAAAAGTCTGCAACATGAACGTTGCAGCCCAAAAATGGGTCAGCACATGGAATATGCTGGCAAAGTAACACATAGAGAGTAATGAATAGTAATAGGTTATACTACATGCATATATGGCTGGTGGAAAGCTCTATGGTTACAGTTTTGCGTAAAGCCAATTTTTCCCTACTGCAAAGGAATAAATTTTATTTAACTATCATGGTAGTTGTCAAACATTGAGAGTGTAGACACCCTCTCAATCCCAATTAAACATCATCATTAAAAACCCAACAAAATTAATTAAAGTCACATGATGAGATTCACATGATAATCCAAGTACTAGATACTCAAAATGTCCACAACCGGGGACACGGCTAATCATGATTAGTTTATACACTCTGTAGAGGTTTGCGCACTTTTCCCCACAAGACTCGATCTCCTCCATTGGGATTTCTCGCACTACATGGTGTTTGAGAAACGGATGATCGAGACATAGTGTTTTAGAAGCGCTAGCACCTTACGATCAAGTAGACCGTTACACCTACTTTCCCCTACATCTGCTACTCTACCACTGTAAGAGTTCACACGACTTAATCAACTATGCTAGATCCCATAGTAGCTTGTCGCTGCACACGGAAGTTTCTAGCATGAATAATCTCATGATCCCTTTGAGCCTGGGTGGCGGTCCATAAAGAAAAACAAGCAATCGCTGGAATACCCAGGTGCCTCAATCCACCCATATGTGTGTTAAAGTTGCCACCTTAAATAAACCGTTAATTAACAATCTCACATCTGTCATGGCTACACTCACCCAATCCATGTCTACTTGCATAGCATGGCAATATAAGCAAACATAGAAGTAACTCCCAAGGGTTTGATAATAAAACAGGTAATAGGTACTACCTCATCTACTTCCCAAAACCCACAATTTAAGTAGATCCTAATCATGCAAATCTTGAGGATTGATCTAATGCAATAAAACTGGGTAGTAAGAGGTATGATCAAAGTGTTACTTGCCTTGCTGATGATCCGCGAAAGCTAGAGATTCGAAGTAGCAAGCGGCGCACTCCGGGTACTCTAACGCAAACAAACAAACAAGCATACAATAAGTACTCATCTAATGCACAGGTAAAACTCAAATAAGAGATCTAACCAGAAAGCTCAACTTAAGAACTCCGGTTTGCAAAAAGAAACAAATCAAACGAAGCGACGAAAGGCAAACGACGAAAGAAACAAGCTTCGTTTACTAATCTCGATCTAAGTCAAATTTTACAGAAGCAAAAACTTGTTTGAGTTGGTTAAACGGAAAGAGGGTTTCGAGACGAAAGTCTAGGCGCTTGAATCGCCTGATTCTGATAAATGAGCGAAAAGTTAAACTAAAACGAAAATCGGATCAGAAATCACGATTAGAAATAATCGCGGAAAATCCGAGAAAAAGAAAAATGATGAACAGGCTAACAAATGAAGGTTCGCTGTCTGCAGCTAAACGACGAAAACCGTTCGTAAAAACAAACGTAAAAGCGGTCGTTCGCTAAATAACTAAATCGAAGAAAATAAACCGAATAGGATCTAGAAAAAAACGGATCTAGGGTTTACAAAATAAAACCGATCGGTTTTTAAAAAACCGGCGGCTACCTCGAACTCCGTCGGGATCCGGCGAGTCGGCGGCGGCGGGAGGTCCGGCGGGGCGACGGCGAGCTCCGGCGAGATGGCGCGGGCGGCGGCGGCGACGGGTTCCGGCGCGGGTGGCAGGCGGCGAGGCTTATAAAGGCCTGGCCGAGTACGGCCCTAAGTCGGTCGACTTTTTAAAAAAAAATATATATATATGGCGTCCAGAAAAAGAAAGAAAAGAAATACTAAACGGACTCTAAAAATCCCGAAATAAATTTTCCCCGACTTATAAAATCAAGCCGGACAAAGTGAACATTTATTTGGGGCCTAAATGCAATTTTGAAAAATGCACATTTTTCCTAAATTCAAATAAAACAGCGAAAAACTCCAAAATAAAACCTTTTTTAATTTTAATATTAAATCTCTGATGTTTCTTTATTTTGAGGAAGTCATTTTATCCTCTCTCTTTCATTTTTAATAAAAAAATAATTCAGAGAAAAATAATTAAAATCAAACGATCCTCCTTTCATAATTCGAGAAAACCTCAAATATGAAAATAACGAGATCCCCAACTCTCTCTGTAGGTCCTTGAGTTGTGTAGGATTTCTAGGATCAACCAAAAAGCAAATAAAATATGATATGCAATGATGATCTAATGTATAACATTCCAAATTGAAAATTTGGGATATTACACCAATCCATTGCCTACGAGCTTTCCATATATTGTTCTTCACTTATTTACTTTTCTGTTGCTACTGTTATCATCACTACAAAACACCAAAAATATTACTTTTACTACTGTTACCCTTTACCACCATTACCACTACTATCATATCACTTTGCTACTAAACACTTTGCTGCAGATATTAAGTTTCCACGTGTGGTTGAATTGACAACTCAGCTACTAATACTTGAGAATATTCTTTGGCTCCCCTTGTGTCGAATCAATAAATTTGGGTTGAATACTCTACCCTCGAAAACTGTTGCGATCCCCTATACTTGTGGGTTATCATCACCTGAGCAGATCGATAGCTATGCCCCTGGTCATCAGATCAGGTTTGGAAGCTTGAATTACATCGCTGATATCCGAGGAGATTTAATCTTCGAAGGGTTCTCGGCCTCGGTCGGCGCTCCTCATCTACATGAAGGAATCCCATCGGATCCACCATCAGACTTTGTTCAAGGATCAACTCTCGTGCCTGCCCTGACCTTAGATCTAGAGCGGACCACTCTATCCAAAGACAGGAGGCTAAGCCCCGACGGACTCTCTCCTGTCATGGAGCTCCCTGTCAGAGACCCAGAGGTGACCATGTTGTCAATAGGCTTGAAGTCAAATAGGACTCTCCCTGTCATCGGGAAGCCGGACTCATCTTTGGGTGCAAACTCCAAGCTCTCGAGGTCTGCGTCCACTGAGCACGGTCAAGTGGTGTTTACTAGGCCCAGCTCCGTAGGCCCTCAGTCGCCCGTCCAGCTTCCGCTCCTAAATGAGGCTCTGGACTTAATGCAATCTCTCGCCATCAGGGAAGAGTCACTTCTGAACTACGCGCAGCCCGAACTAGGGGCCGAGAGCAGGGAATTTTGCATCCCACCCACCACCCACTTAATAGTCACTGTCGAGGACCTAACCCACATGCTAGACTACGCCTCTGAAGACATCGACGGTATGGACGACGATGCCGGAGCCGAACCAGGCCAAAACCCACCTATCACTGGGCGTTGGATGACCACTTCTACTTACGACGTGTACATGGTGGATACGCCTGAGAAGAAGGATGATGATAGCGCTCAAGATCCGATTGAGGACAAACCCGTCGAGGCACCACCAAAGCACCGACATCAGCGACACCACTCACGATCACGTCGGGAAAAAGAAAGTAATACCAACACTAGAGATAACAACACTCCGGATAACGCCGAAGACTCCGACCACCCCGTCGAGCCTATTGTCCAGCAGGATGAGTGGGAGGATGGACAAGCCAACCCAGACGAACTCGCCGAGCATGAGGATTCGGCGGATAGTAACTATCTACCGGCCTCCGAGGAGGATGTTAGCCTCGGTAACGAAGATTTCATCGTATTGGAGGAACCCCTCAAACAAGAACGCTTCAAGCGACAGCTCATCACCACTGTGAGGAGCCTGAAAAAGAAGCAGCAACAGCTTCAAGCTAAACAGGATACACTCAATGACAGATGGACCAAGGTCCTAGTTGCCGAGGAATATAGCCTAGAGCACCCAACAAAGAGCTACCCAAAGCGAGACTACTACCACAATTCGACGACGAGGCTTGAGCCAATACCGTCACCATCACGCTGATGAACCAGACCGACCACCACGTGGACGGGACAAAACGACTAATTATGCCAAATACTAGCCTGCACCACCCCTTCGTAGAGGCAAGGAGGCATCAGCTCCGGGTTACACATATGACTTACATCGGGACCTGGACAATAGAGCAGCCATACCAGATCAATCTACGGATCATGGGGACATGCTCCAACACGAGACGATGGCCACCAGGCCTAGCGCGACAATCATAACCAAGTTCGGGCCGAGAACCGAATACGGACATCATACGAACTCCGTCGTGGTGTGGCCTGATATAGAGGCGCCGCACACCCCATGTGCTTTACTGATGAGGTAATGCAGCACCAATTTCCAAAAGGGTTTAAACCCGTAAACATCGAGGCATACGATGGAACTACATATCCCACCATATGGATTGAAGATTTTCTTCTCCACATTCATATGGCTTGCGGCGATGATCTCCACGCCATTAAATACCTTCCCCTAAAGCTAAAACGACCAACACGGCACTGGCTGAATAGCCTCCCAGAGAACTCCATTGGTAGTTGGGAGGACTTGGAGGATGCTTTTAGAGATAATTTTCAAGGCACATATGTCTGGCCATGGGACGGTGATGATCTCAGTCACATAGTACAGCAGCCCGGAGAGTCGGCCTGTAAACTCTGGACTCGGTTCTTAATTAAAAAGAACCAAATTGTTGACTGTTCGAACGCCTAATCCCTAGCGGCCTTTAAGCACAACGTCTGTGATGAATGTCTCGCCCGACACCTCGGTTAGGAAAAGCCAAAAACTGTGGCAGCTCTTACTGCACTTATGACCCGCTTCCGCGCGGGAGAAGATAGATGGTTAGCTTGTAGAAGCAATAGCACCAGCGATCCCGACACCTCTGAAGCTAGGTATGGCAATGGAAGGCCATGACGTAACAAAAACAAGTGTCGGAACAATAACGAAGAAACTGAGGATACGGCGGCAAACGCCGGATTCAACGGCTCCAAACCCAGTCAGCGGAAGAAGCCATTCAAAGGAAATAGAGACGGTCCATCCAACCTGGACAAAATACTAGATAGGCCTTGCCAGATTCATGGCACCCCTGACAAGCCTGCCAACCACTCCAACAGAAATTGCTAGGTTTTTAAACAGGCAAGTAAATTAAATACCGAACATAAGGGGAAAGGGCCTCAAAGCGAGGACAATGACGAGCCTCGCCCTCTGAACACATGGGGACAGAAGAAGTTTTCCCCCGACGTGAAAACAGCGAACATGATATATGTCACACATATCCCAAAGTGGGAGTGCAAGGGTGCACTAAGGGACGTCTACGCCGTAGAGTCTGTCGCCCCAAAATTCAATCCATGGTCGGTTTGTTCGATCACCTTCGATCGCAGGGACCACCCAACTAGTATCCGCATGGAGGTTCGGCGGCCCTGGTACTCGATTCCATTATCGATGGATACCATCTCACTAGAGTCCTTATGGACGGCGGCAGCAGTCTGAACCTGATCTATCAAGACACTGTCTGTAAGATGGGTATTGACCCATCAAGAATTAAGCCTAGCAATACTACCTTTAAAGGAGTAATACTCGGCGTGGAGGCCCATTGTACGGGCTCCCTAACATTGGAAGTAGTCTTCGGTTCTCCGGACAACTTCCGAAGTGAAGACTTGATCTTTGACATCGTCCCTTTCCGCAGTGGTTATCACGTGCTGCTTGGACGAACGGTTTTCGCCCGCTTTAATGCAGTCCCACATTATGCTTACTTAAATCTCAAAATGCCTGGACCGCACGATGTCATCATAGTCAATGGAAATATGGAGCGCTCCCTTCGTACTGAAGTGCACACCGCGGCCCTAGCAGCCGAGGTACAAAGCGGCCTAATCAAGCCAAACAACTCGTCGGTCATTAAGACCCTTGACACTACCAAGCGAGTCCGGTCTATGCTACAGAACGACACCTCAATGGAACCAGCACTTGAATAGCAGTTTAGCCTTCGTTGATCGCCCTATAAGGTTGCGACATATGTACCACGTGTGCATAATTACGCACTTAAAATACCTTGGGCAGCGCCGGAGGCATACTGCAGAAAAGTTCTATAGTATGGCTTGACCCTATTCGGACCTTAACTTTCTTTCTCCTTTTTTTACTATAGGTTCATTAAAAACCTAGCTACCCCATGGTCATGCAAGATCTCTTTTCCGGGATCCCCTTTCTTATAGATGACCATCGACTTTCCCTCTTAAAGGATTTCTCACCAAGGAGAAACGGCGCAGACGTGCGGCAGGGCACCATTGGGATCTTCAAGACCACTGTCTTTTCGGCCCTGTGTAAAACTTTCCCTTGTACAAAATTTTGGCATGTAACATAGCCTTAATACTCATGGCATCATCTGTAATAGCACGTCTCGACGTATTATACAGGATTTAAAGGAAACAATTGATTACCACTTTTGTTTGGTACTGGCTTCTTTTGTCATATGTATCCCTTCCTCACTTCAGATTTCCACACGTGCTTTAATCCGGTCTTAAACACCGGGGGTTGTATTCGGCCCCGCAAGTTCTCAAGTCCGAACACCTATAGGGTACTCTTCGGCGTCCCGAATATTGCACTATATGCATCGGCTCCGAATCATCTCTTTGGTCTATAGTTGGGTTGCCCAGCTCCTGTGCTTACCACCTTATGTTCCGCTTGTTCGGCTAAGGTTGTAAAGGGAGAACTACTGCAATTGTATTTCTGGTTTGTCCGGTCAAATACCTTAGTAGAGAAAGCCAAAAAGTGACTGTCATGATAAGGCGAGAGCTGGTCAGCGCTTCGGTGACTTAGTCTTATACTACAAATCGTTGGTGATTTATTCCGTGTTATACGAGGGGATGGTCTTCATCCAGCCACGTCGGTAAGGCACCATAGTTCGGATTGCCGCACACGTACAAGGGGCTAATATTTAGCCCCACCGTCAAAATCCTATGGCTAAGTGAAAGTAATAAAGCCGCATAGTTTGATTGCCTAGTTTTCACTTCGTGCACCTCCTTCACGGACCAAAACGTTGGATAAAGTGTGGTAACGCGCCATGCCGAACACCCCGTAGTATCTATATGGGGGCTAAGGCCGACGATTGGCAAACTTTTAGAATTAAACGGCTGCACAGGAGAAAAATAACTTAAGATCAAAGGCATCAATATATTACAAGCAGGGGTTCACAAACACAATTTTTACATCCCGGATACATCTACTCAAAAATAACGTCCTTTGAGCATTGGCCCTCTACTATTCGGGCACCCGCCAGGATGTCTTCAAAGTACCTCTCCGGCTTGCGGTGGTCCTTGCCTTCGGGCGGGACTGCGGTCGCCACATCGGTGGCCTTCATATTTGTCTAATGCATCTTGACATGGGCGAAGGCCATCCGAGCACCCTCTATGCACGCCGAACGCTTCATAGCTTCAACTTGAGGCAGCGCATCGACGAGTCGCCTCACCAAACCAAAGTAGCTGCTAGGAATTGGTTCGCCTGGTGATACGTCTCCAACGTATCTATAATTTTTGATTGTTCCATGCTATTATATTATCTGTTTTGGATATTTAATGGGCTTTATTATACACTTTTATATTTTTTTGGGACTAACCTACTAACCAAAGGCCCATTGCAAATTGCTGTTTTTTTGCCTATTTCAGTGTTTCGCAGAAAATGAACATCAAACGGAATCCAAATGGAATGAAACCTTCGGGAGAGTGATTTTTGGAACAAACGCAATCCAGGAGACTTGGAGTGGACGTCAAGGAAGCATCAAGGAGGCCACGAGGCAGGGAGGCGCGCCCCCACCCTCGTGGGCCCCTTGTGGCTCCCCTGGTCAACTTCTTTTGCCTATATATATATACTCTTATACCCCGAAAACATCTGAGAGCACCACGAAACCCTATTTCCACCACCACAACCTTGTGTACCCAAGAGATCCCATCTTGGGGCCTTTCCTGGAGCTCCGTCGGAGGGGGAATCGATCACGGAGGGCTTCTACATCAACACCATAGCCTCTCCGACGATGTGTGAGTAGTTTACCATAGACCTTCGGGTCCATATTTATTAGCTACATGGCTTATTCTCTCTCTTTCGATCTCAATACAAAGTTCTCCTCGATCTTCTTGGAGATCTATTCGATGTAATTCTTTTTGGTGTGTTTGTCGGGATCCGATGAATTGTGGGTTTATGATCAAGATTATCTATGAACAATATTTTGTTCTTCTCTAAATTCTTTTATGTATGATTTGTTATCTTTGCAAGTCTCTTTGAATTGTCAGTTTGGTTTGGCCTACTAGATTGATCTTTCTTGCAATGGGAGAAGTGCTTAGCTTTGGGTTCAATCTTGCGGTGTCCTTTCCCAGTGACAGCAGGGGCAGAAAGGCACGTATTGTATTGTTGTCATCGAGGATAAAAAGATGGGGTTTATATCATATTGCTTGAGTTTATCCCTCTACATCATGTCATCTTGCCTAATGCGTTACTCTATTCTTATGAACTTAATACTCTAGATGCATGCCGGATAGCGGTCTATGTGTGGAGTAATAGTAGTAGATGCAGAATCGTTTCGGTCTACTTGTCACAGACATGATGCCTATATACATGATCATGCCTAGATATTCTCATAATTATGCACTTTTCTATCAATTGCTTGACAGTAATTTGTTCACCCACCGTAATACTTATGCTATTTTGAGAGAAGCCACTAGTGAAACCTATGGCCCCCGGGTCTATTTTCCAACATATGAGTTTCCAATCTATTTTACTTTGCAATCTTTACTTTCAATCTATATCATAAAAATACCAAAAATATTTATCTTATTATCTCTATCAGATCTCACTTTGCAAGTGGCCGTGAAGGGATTGACAACCCCTTATCGCGTTGGTTGCAAGGTTCTTATTGGTTTGTGTAGGTGCGAGGCGACTTGCATGTAGTCTCCTACTGTATTGATACCTTGGTTCTCAAAAACTAAGGGAAATACTTACGCTACTTTGTTGTATCACCCTTTCCTCTTCAAGGGAAAACCAACGCAGTGCTCAAGAGGTAGCAAGAAGGATTTCTGGCACCGTTGCCGGGGAGATCTACGCCAAGTCAAGTCAAGACATACCAAGTACCCATCACAAACTCTTATCCCTCGCATTACATTATTTTCCATTTGCCTCTCGTTTTCCTCTCCCCCACTTCACCCTTGCCGTTTTATTCGCCCTCTTTTCCATTCGCCCTCTTTTTCCGTTCACCTCCTTTTCGCTTGCTTCTTGTGTCATCGTGTGTCGTCATGGCTAGTCCTTCTATCATTGTTAGTACTCCCGATCATGAAGTTCTCAATTTTAAACAAAGGGAGGGAGAAAATCTAAAAGATGCTTGGCATAGAATTTGCAATGCTCAGTATAGATCTACTAGGAAGCAACCCACTTCCATTCTTCTTCGCAATTTTTATGTAGGCATCACTCCTTGGAACAGATATATTCTTGATACCATTACCGGAGGGAATTTCTTGGGTAGCCATACTTTTGATTCTATAATGCTATGATAGATTTGTTTGGACCATCACCTCTTTCGGTTAATGGAACTATTTTAACTTTGGAACATGTGATGCAAAGGCTTGAAGCTATTGAAAATAAAGTTGCCTCTATGGAGTTGATTGAAAATTTGGATAAAAAGATCCACAACCAAATCACCCAATATGGATCTAAGGTAGGAGTTACTCTGAAATTTTTAAAAGAAAAGAACGTATAGTTAACGAAAGAATAGATCAAGATTCCACAAAAATTGGTAAACTTGATGATATTATTACCAATTTAGGGTCTGCCTTTTCATCTGTGAAAAATACTCCAAATCCTCCTACTACCAACGTTGCCAAATTAATAGATGTTCCTAGAAATAAGGGTGAATCTTCTAGTAAGGAAAACGCGGATCTCAAATCAATAAGTGTTCACCCCAACTTCTTCACTAACATTAAGGAACCTTTTGCTACAAATTAATTTCTTGATTTCTTGCCTAGGAGTTTGATCATTAATAAAAAGAAGGAAACTCCCAAGGGTCATACGTGTTCTATTGAAGAATTGCCTACCAAAGATGATAATACCTAGATATTTTCTCGTTTTTATGCCTAGCTAGGGGCGTTAAACGATAGCGCTTGTTGGGAGGCAACCCAATTTTATTTTTGTTTCTTGCTTTTTGGTTATGCTTAGTAATGAATAATTCATCTAGCTTCTGTTTATATATGGTTTTATGCTTTTAATTAGTGTTTGTGCCAAGTAGAACCTTTGGGAAGACTTGGGGAAGTTTTTGAGATCTTACTGTAAAAACAGAAACTTTAGCGCTCACGAGATTTGCTGCCATTTTTTTACTGGAGAGTGCAGATGATTAATAGACAAATCTATCACATCCAACAATTTATTTCATAATTTTTTGGGTTACAGAAGTATTCGAAACCTACAGATTACTACAAACTGTTCTGTTTTTGACATATTCTGTTTTTCGTGTGTTGTTTGCTTATTTTGATGAATCTATGGCTAGTATCAGGGGGTATGAACCATAGAGAAGTGGGAATACAGTAGGTTTAACACCAATATAAATAAAGAATGAGTTCATTACAGTACCTTAAGTGGTGTTTTGTTTTCTTATACTAGCGGAGCTCATGAGATTTTCTGTTGAGTTTTGTGTTGTGAAGTTTTCAAGTTTTGGGTAAAGATTTGATGGATTATGGAATAAGGAGTGGCAAGAGCCTAATCTTGGGGATGCCCAAGGCACCCCAAGGTAAAATTCAAGTACAACCAAAAGCCTAAGCTTGGGGATGGGCATCCCCTCTTTCGTCTTCATCCATCGGTAACTTTACTTGATGCTATATTTTTATTCACCACATGATATGTGTTTTGCTTGGAGCATCTTTTATGATTAGAGTCTTTGCTTTCTAGTTTACCACAATCATCCTTGCTGTACACACCTTTTGAGAGAGACACACATGAATCAGAATTTATTAGAATACTCTATGTGCTTCACTTATATCTTTTGAGCTAGATAATTTTGATCCAGTGCTTCACTTATATGTTTTAGAGCATGGTGGGGTTTTTATTTTATAGAAATTATTGATCTCTCATGCTTCACTTATATTATTTTGAGAATCCTTTATAATAGCATGGTAGTTTGCTTTGGCTATAAAATTAGTCCTAATATGATAGGCATCCAAGATTGGTATAATAAAAACTTTCATAAAAAGTGCATTGAATACTATGACAAGTTTGATACTTGATGATTGTTTTGAGATATGAAGATGGTAATATTAGAGTTGTGCTAGTTGAGTAGTTGTGAATTTGAGGAATACTTGTGTTGAAGTTTGCAAGTCCCGTAGCATGCACGTATGGTAACCGTTGTGTAACAAATTTGAAACATGAGGTGTTCTTTGATTGTCATCCTTATGAGTGGCCGTCGGGGAGCATGCGCTTAATGCTTGGTTTTTGATGACTTGTAGATTTTTCCAATAAGTATGTGAGTTCTTTATGACTAATGTTGAGTCCATGGATTATACGCACTCTCACCTTTCCATCATTGCTAGCCTCTTCGGTACCGTGCATTGCCCTTTCTCACCTTGAGAGTTGGTGCAAACTTTGCCAGTGCATCCAAACCCCGTGATATGATACGCTCTATCACACATAAACCTACTTATATCTTCCTCAAAATAGCCACCATACCTACCTATTATGGCATTTCCATAGCCATCCCGAGATATATTGCCATGCAACTTCCCACCGTTTCATTTATTATGTCACGCTTCATCATTGTCATATTTCCTTGCATGGTCATGTAGCTGACATCGTATTTGTGGCAAAGCCACCATGCATAATTTATCATACATGTCACTCTTGATTCACTGCCCATCCCAGTACACCGCCGGAGGCATTCATATAGAGTCATATTTTGTTCTAGTATCGAGTTGCAATCATTGAGTTGTAAATCAATAGAAGTGTGATGATCATCATTAATAGAGCATTGTCCCAAAAAAGAAGGGAGAAAGGCCAAATAAAAAAAGGAAAGGCCCAAAAAACGAGAAAAGGAATAAAAAGGGACAATGCTACTGTCCTTTTTTCCACACTTGTGCTTCAAAGTAGCACCATGATCTTTATGATAGAGAGTCTCTTATTTTGTCACTTTCATATACTAGTGGGAATTTTTCATTATAGAACTTGGCTTGTATATTCCAACAATGGGCTTCTCAAATGCCCTAGGTCTTCATGAGCAAGCAAGTTGGATGCACACCCACTTAGTTTCTTTTGTTGAGCTTTCATACATTTATAGCTCTAGTGCATCCGTTGCATGGCAATCCCTACTCCTTCCATTGATATCAATTGATGGGCATCTCCCTAGCCCGTTGATTAGCTGCATCAATGTGAGACTTTCTCCTTTTTGTCTTCTCCACATAACCCCCATCGTTATACTCCATTCCACCCATAGTGCTATATCCATGGCTCACGCTCATGTATTGCGTGAAAGTTGAAAAAGTTTGAGATTACTAAAGTATGAAACAATTGCTTGGCTTGTCATCGGGGTTGTGCATGATGAGAGCATTCTTGTGTGATGAAAATGGAGCATGACCAAACTATATGATTTTGTAGGGATGAACTTTCTTTGTCCATGTTATTTTGAGAAGACATAATTGCTTAGTTAGCTTGCTTGAAGTATTATTATTTTTATGTCAATATTAAACTTTTTGTCTTGAATCCTTCGGATCTGAACATTCATGCTACAGTAAAGAAAATTACATAGAAAATTATGCTAGGTAGCATTCCACATCAAAAATTCTATTTTTATCATTTACCTACTCGAGGACGAGCAGGAATTAAGCTTGGGGATGCTTGATATGTCTCCAATGTATCTATAATTTTTTATTGTTCCATGCTATTGTAGCGACCCGACCTCAAACGGTCAAGTCTCTGTGCTTCAGTGTCATCCCTGGATCGGTAATGCACACACACAGAGTACTTGAGGATTTATAACAGAGTAGCAATCACACACTTATTACATCGAATGTCTCCAAAGAGAACTTATTACAATAAATATGGCTTAAGGCCATCTAATACGATAACAACGGAAGGCTTGGAAGATAAAGTGAGTCCATCAACTCCAATGGCATAGCTGAGCTACACGGCAACGATCTAACGAACCTTACTCCTCGTCTGAAAAGTCTGCAACATAATACGTTGTAGTCCGAAAACGGGTCAGCACATGGAATATGCTGGCAAAGTAACACAGTAGAGCAAGAACAGAATAATGCTATCACTACATGCATATTTGGCTGGTGGAAAGCTCTATGGTTACAGTTTTTGCGAAAACCAATTTTTTCCTACAACAAAGGAATATATTTTATTTAACTATCATGGTAGTTGGAACATCATTGAGAAGGTTCCTCCAACTCAATCCCAATTAAGGTAATTAACAACCCAACAATATTAATTTAGAGTGATGAGATACTTAAGATACTCCAAGTACTAGATATTCAAGATGTCCATAACCGGGGACACGACTAACCATGATTAGTTTGTACACTCTGCAGAGATTTGCGCACTTTTCCCCACAAGACTCGATCGCCTCTGTTGGGTTTCTCGCACTACAGGGTGTTTGAGAAACGGATGACCGAGACACAGTCTTTCAAGAACATTAACTCTCTACTCCGGGCAGACCATACCAAACCTACAACCCACTACCTGCTGATCCACCTCTTCAAGAGCTTCACGTAACTTACTCAACTATGCTAGAGCCCATAATAGCTTGTGGCTGCACATGGAAGTTTCTAGCACGAATCATCTCAGTTCTCGCTGAGCCTGGGTGGCGGTCCATAGGAAAAATCACACGTAACCCCGGGATTTCCGAAAATACAGGCAACACTGGGTACTCCAGGTGCCTCAATCCACCCAGATGTGTATTCAAGTTGCCACCTTAAGTTGAACCATAATTAACAATCTCACATCTGTCATGGATTTCACTCACCCAAACCACGTCTACGAGCATAGCATAGCAATATAAGCAATTCGTATAAGTAACTCCCAAGGTTTGAATATAACAGGGCAATAGGTTATACCTCATCAACTACTTCCCAACCCACATGTTAATAACATCCTCACCATGCAATGTTTGAGGATTGGAACTAATGCATAAACACTGGGTGATAAAGGGGTATGATCAAAGTGTTACTTGCCTTGCTGACGATTCGCGAAACCTAGAGACTCCAAATAACACGCTTCGCACTCCGGGAATTCTATCGCAAACAAACAATAGCATACATAAGCAATCAAGCAAAGAAGCACGGGTAAATCTCAAATAATAAGACCTAACCAGAAAGTTCAACTTAAGAACTCCGGTTTGCAAAAAGAATCGAATCCAACGGAGCAACAAAACTCAAACGACAAAAGAAACAAGATCCGTTTACTAATCTGGACCTAGGTCAAATTTTACAGTAGCAAAAACTTTTTCAAGTTGGTTAAACAGAAAGTGGGTCTCAAGATGAAGATCTAGGCGCTTCAATCGCCTGATTCCGACAAATGAGCGAAAAGATAAACTAGAACAAAAATCGGATCAGAAATCGCGATCAGAAATAACCGCGGAAAAATCCGATAAAAGAAAACTGACGAACAGGCTTACGAACGAGCGTTCGTTGTCTGTAACTAACGGGCGAAAACCGTTCGTTAAAACAAACGTACGGACGAACGTCCGCTAAAAAGAAAAATTGGGAAAAACGGCGAACCGAAAAAAAGAACTAGGGTTTTCTTAAAAAAACCAGATCAGTTTTCTTTAAAAAAACGGCGGCAATGGCTACCTCGTCGGTCCAGCGAGACGCGGCGGCGCGGCGAGGCGGCGGCGGCTGCGCGGCGCGGTAGCGGGCGGCGGCTGCGGGCGGGGCGAGGC
>NC_041392.1:271873750-271881791 GCF_002162155.2 Triticum dicoccoides | reverse complement strand
GCAAGGGCGACGGGGGAGGGAAGTCCGGCTCGGACTCCCCCGAGTCGGCAGCGGCGCGACGCGGCCGGTCTCCAGGAGGGAGATGGCGCGGGGGAGGGAGTGGGCCGGCCCTGCTGGGTTTCGGCCCAGTCGGTGCCCTAGGATTTTTTTAAACAATTCCACCGAATAGAAAAAAATCCTAGAAAATAAAATAAAAATCTAAAAATGCCAAAACAAATTTTCACCATCTAAATGAAATATTTAGAACGAGATGAACATTTTCTTGGCCCTAAAATGCAATTTTGACAAACGTGCAATTTTTCTAATGCAAACAAAATTGCAATAAAATTCAAATAAAAACAAATATTTGACTTTAATATTTTTCCTCCAATATTTCAATTATCTTGGAGAAGTCATATTATCTCCTCTCATATATTTTAATATGAAATATTTTCGAAGAGAAAATAATTAAAACCAAAAATCCTTGTTTCAATATTTGATAAAAATCAAATATGAAAACCGAGGAAATCCCCAACTCTCTCCGAGGGTCCTTGAGTTGCTTAGGATTTCGAGTATCGCGAGACGAAATGCAATAAAATAGGATATGCAAGAATGATCTATGTATAACATTCCAAATTGAAAATTTGGGATGTTACAAACCTACCCCCCTTAAGATGAATCTCGCCCTCGAGATTCAGGTTGGCTAGAAAATAGGTGTGGGTGGTCTTTGCGGAGATCATTCTCTCGTTCCCAGGTGGCTTCATCCTCAGTATGGTGGCTCCACTGAACTTTGCAAAACTTGATAACCTTGCTGCGGGTGACTCGACTGGCAAACTCCAAAATCTTGACTGGCTTCTCCTCATACGTCAAATCATTGTCCAACTGAATCGCCTCCAAGGGTACGGTATCTCTTAGCGGTATATCGGCCATCTCAGCATGGCACTTCTTCAACTAGGAAACATGAAACACATCGTGAACTCCTGACAGTCCTTCAGGTAACTCCAACTTGTAGGCAACTTCTCCCATCCGTTCCAAAACGCAATACGGTCCTACGAATCTCGGGGCTAATTTTCCCTTAACTCCAAAAGTTTTCACTCCTCGCAAGGGTGATACTCGCAGATATGATCTATCTCCAATTTCATAGGTTACCTCCTTGCGTTTCGGATCTGCATAACTCTTCTGTCTGGACTGAGCTATCTTCAGTCTATCTCGAATCAGTTTAACTTTCTCCTCAGAATCTTTGATCAAGTCTGGTCCGAACAACTGTCAGTCTCCAACTTCATCCCACATCAATGGTATTCTGCACCTTCGTCCATACAGGGCTTCGAACGGTGCCATCTTTAGACTGGCTTGGTAACTATTGTTATATGAGAACTCTGCGTAAGGCAAATTGTCATCCCAACTAGATCCATAATCTAGCGCACATGCTCTCAACATGTCCTCCAGAATCTGGTTGACTCTCTCGGTTTGTCCATCTGTCTGCGGGTGAAATGTTGTACTAAACTCCAACCTTGTCCCCAAAGTTTGGTGCAGCTGATGCCAAAACTTTGAAGTAAACTGTGTCCCTCTATCCGATACGATGGTCCTCGGAACTCCATGCAGACATACGATCCTGGACATATATATCTTGGCCAACTTCGCACTGGTATAAGTTGTTTTCACTGGGATAAAGTGTGCCACTTTGGCCAAGCGATCAACTACTACCCATATAGAATCATATCCTGATTTGGTCCTGGGCAATCCAGTGATAAAATCCATGCCAAGTTTATCCCACTTCCATTCGGGTATCGGCATAGGCTGTAGCAATCCTGCTGGCTTTTGATGCTCTGCCTTCACTATCTAACATACATCACATACGGCTACATACTCGGCGATATCCTTCTTCATCCCTGTCCACCAGAAACGTTCCTTCAAATCCAAATACATCTTGGTGTTTCCGGGGTGTATCGAGTACGGTGAGTCATGAGCCTCCTGTAGTATTAATTTCCTGATCTCTGTGTTATTGGGCACATAAACACGATCCTCAAACCATAAGGTGCCGTGCTCATCCTCACAAAAACCTTTGGCCTTTCCTTCGCTCATTCTCTCTTTTATCTCAGCAATCTCTTTGTCATCCTTCTGAGCTTCTCGAATCTTTCCCAACAATGTAGACTGGACCACCATTGTTGCAACAAAACCTCTAGGAACAATCTCCAATCGAAGTTCCTGGAGATCCTTTGCTGACTCCTTCGGCAATCCCGTGCTCTCTAGGGTATTAGCATAACTCTTCCGGCTCAAAGCGTCTGCTACGACATTGGCCTTTCCTGGATGATAGTGCAGCTTCATGTCATAATATTTTATAAGCTCCAACCATCTTCTCTGCCTAAGGTTCAGTTCCTTCTGTGTGAAAATGTACTTCAAACTCTTATGATCCGTGTACACATCACAATGGTTTCCAATAAGGTAATGTCTCCAAGTCTTCAACGCATGCACTACGGCTGCTAGCTCCAAATCATGCGTGGCATAATTCAATTCGTGCGGTTTTAGTTGTCGTGAGGCATATGAAACAACTCTTCCGTCCTGCATAAGCACACTTCCAAGTCCTAAGCGAGAGGCATCGCAATAGACTTGGAAATCCTTACGTATATCTGGCAGTGTCAGCACTGGGGTTGTAGTCAAACGTTTCTTCAGCTCCTGGAAACATGCCTCTCAATCTTACGTCCATTTAAACTTGGTATCTTTCTTCAATAATTCTGTCATTGGCTTGGCGATCTTGGAAAAATTCTCAATGAATCTCCGATAGTATCCTGCGAGTCCAAGAAAACTGCGGATCTCGCTAACTGAAGTCGGTGCCAACCATTCAGTGACTGACTGCACCTTGGTGGGGTCTACTGCTATACCTTCTCCTGATATAACATGTCCAAGGAATCCGACTTCCTTCAACCAAAACTCGCATTTGCTGAACTTGGCATACAACTGATGTTCCCTGAGTTTCTCGAGAACTAAACGCAAATGCTCCTTGTGCTCCTCTTCATTCTTCGAATATACCATTATATCATCAATGAACACCACAACGAACTTGTCCAAATATTCTATGAACACCTTATTCATCATGCTCATGAAATAGGCAGGGGCGTTAGTCAGTCCAAATGACATGACCGTATATTCGTATAACCCGTACCGTGTGGTGAATGTTGCCTTTGGTATATCTTTCTCTCGTATCTTCAACTGATGGTATCCTAATTGTAGATCGATCTTCGAAAACACCTTAGCTCCTTGCAGTTGGTCAAACAGATCATTGATCATCGGCAATGGGTACTTGTTCTTAATCGTCACTTCATTCAATGCCCGATAATCAACAACCATCCTTAGGGATTTATCCTTCTTCTCAACCAAAAGCACTGGGGCTCCCCATGGTGATGAACTCCGTCGAATGTAACCTTTCTCCAATAACTCCTTGAGCTGTTTCTTAATCTCCTCCAGATCATTCGCGGGCATCCGATAGGGTCTCTTGGATATTGGCCCTGTGCCTGGCAATAGCTCTATCAAAAACTCGATATCTCGATCCGGTGGCATGCCTAGTAACTCCTCTGGGAAAACATCTGGGTAATCCTTTACTACAGGCACTTCCTCCTGAACAACTCTCGTGAGGGTATTTACTTGGCTACTCCTTGGCGCATGCCTTGATACATACTTGATCCTTTTTCCCTCCGGGGTGGTGAGACAAATTAACTTACTAGCACAGTCAATGCTTCCTCCGTACTTTGACATCCAGTCCATTCCTAATATCACATCCAATCCTTGTGACTCCAAGATAACTATGTCGGACGGAAAAACATGGCTACCAATGGTTAGGGGTATCTGGTCGCACCATCGACTAGCCATATACTCTGCTCCAGGTGAACTTACTAACAAAGGGGTCCTAAGGGTTTGGGTCGGTAGTTTAAACTTATCCACGAATTCCCTTGATATGTATGAATGCGATGCACCAGTATCAAAAAGAACAAGAGCGGTAAATGACTTAACCAAAAACTTACCTATAACCACGTCTGGCTGCTCTTCAACCTCCTCCACGTTAACGTGGTTTACTTGTCATTTGTTGAATGGATTGGGCTTCTTCCCAGCGCTCCCATTTCCATTTCCATTCTTCCCTTCAGGGCACTCCGTGGCATAGTGTCCAATCTTCCCGCACTTGAAACAAGTAACATGGCTTAGGTATCTCTTGGTGGGTGTGGCTGGATTAGGGCGATTCTGATTGTTGCTGGCTCCATTCCCATTCCCATTCCTTGGACCAGTATAATTATGGTTACTTCCTCCATTATGGGTGTGGCCTCCATGGTTATGAACAAGTCCTCCCGAGTTCGGGGTTAGGCGAGGCTTCTGCTGAGCTCCTGAGATATACCTCCCTTGTCCATACTTCCTCTTACGGCTCTCAATCTGCTGCTGCTTCCCTTCAATCATAAGAGCCTTATCTACCAACTCCTGGTAGTTGTTGAATGTTGCCATCATCAACCGCATGCTCATCTCATCATTCAGCCCTTCCATAAACTTCTCCTGCTTTGCGGCATCTATGGACACATCATCAGGGGCATAGCGAGATAACTTGCTAAACTCATATGCGTACTGAGCCACAGTACGGTTCCCCTGGCATAAGTTGGGAAACTCACGCTTCTTCATACTCATAGCTCCAGTTGAGATATGTGTTGTACGGAAGGCTTACTGAAACTGGTCCCATGTCACCGTTGCTATAGGGTAGGTGACAATGTAATTCTCCCACCATGTGGCTGCTGGTCCATCCAACTGATGTGCGGCAAAACACACCTTCTCAGCATCGGTACATCCTGCAGTGGTTAGCTCCCTTCCAATCCTGCGGAGCCAATCATCTGCTACTATAGGCTCGGTGCTACTAGAAAACACCGGCGGCTGCAACCTCAGAAAACTGGCTAAGTTGTCAACTGGTGGTGGTGGTGGTGGATTGTTGTTGTTGTTGTTGTTGCCTTGGTTCTGAACTAACAACTGCATCAGGGTATTCTGTTGCTGGATTAACTGAGTGAGCTTCGGTGGGAAAGCAAATCCGGGATCACGTCTCGGAGGCATCTGATGGGTTTAGAGGGGAGAGATTAGAATAGAATGAGGTCTAATGAGAAAGCACTACCCATATGCACATGAGACAAACACAATAATTTCACTCAATCAATCAAGCAAGGGCATACAATCGGTCTAGAACTATCGCAAAAGTGCTCAGACTACTCTATTTACATGGTGGAATACTACTACTGATGTGGTGGTCTACTAAAAATATTCCTCGGTTGAAGACTCCATGATATCTGCTCCAGCTTCGTCTTCAAAGTCATCATCGCTAAGGTCGGAGTCGGTGTCGTCGATGATGATGTAGTCTTTCGGGCGAATCTCCTTGGGTTCTTCGTCTTCTTCTACTGGTGTGGGGTCTCCCATGAATATTCCGATCTTCTTAATCAAGTCATCATTCTTCTCCACTAGTACGACGATTTCCTTCTCATAATCTTCACGTGTAGCCTTGAGTTCTTCCTCCAGTTCCGTGATCCTGGTCATCGCCTTCTTCAGATTTATCATGCCTGCGCACACTGATTCTCCTGGCGTCGAATGTGCTAGTTTAGTTCCTGGATGAAAGCTGCAATTGACCTATCCTTCCTGATGCTGATCATCTCCCATTGCTCATATTGGCGTCCACAGATCTGGTAGATAGTATCCTTAAGCTCCTTTTGGTAAACTTCTCCAATGCGTCCCATGGTGATGTGAGCTGCCATACTCTTTCCTAGACTCCAGGTTGGTGCATCAAAGGAAAACTCTATGGGTTTAGTGACTGGCGTGAATGTCCTTCCTGGAACTTGAACTTGAATCATCCATCGCTCCTATTTTGGTAAAGTGGCTTTGTAGGTCCCGGTGAAGCTTGGTATTCCTATGTTCAGGTACCTAGTGACTTCCTTCAAGTGTCGTCCAAAAGGTGCTTCTTCATCCGGTTGTGCAAACTTGTTCCTTGCATCCGCCATCCTAAAGAGTGGAAAATGGAGAGGAGTCAGAAATGAGAAGAGAATAGTGATCTATGGCTTTAGCTCAGTGGTCGTGTCCTACACTCAGCGTGTGCTCTGATACCATCTTGTAGCGACTCGACCTCAAACGGTCAAGTCTCTGTGCTTCAGTGTCAACCCTGGATCGGTAATGCTGACACACACACAGTACTCGAGGATTTATAATAGAGTAGCAATCACACACTTATTACATCGAATGTCTCCAAAGAGAACTTATTACAATAAATATGGCTTAAGGCCATCTAATACGATAACAGCGGAAGGCTTGGAAGATAAAGTGAGTCCATCAACTCCAACGGCATAGCTGAGCTGCATGGCAACGACCTAACGAACCTTACTCCTCGTCTGAAAAGTCTGCAACATAATACGTTGCAGCCTGAAAACGGGTCAGCACATGGAATATGCTGGCAAAGTAACACAGTAGAGCAAGAACAGAATAATGCTATCACTACATGCATATTTGGCTGGTGGAAAGCTCTATGGTTACAGTTTTTGCGAAAGGCCAATTTTTTCCTACAACAAAGGAATAGATTTTATTTAACTATCATGGTAGTTGGAACATCATTGAGAAGGTTCCTCCAACTCAATCCCAATTAAGGTAATTAACAACCCAACAATATTAATTTAGAGTGATGAGATACTTAAGATACTCCAAGTACTAGATATTCAAGATGTCCATAACCGGGGACACGACTAACCATGATTAGTTTGTACACTCTGCAGAGATTTGCGCACTTTTCCCCACAAGACTCGATCGCCTCTGTTGGGTTTCTCGCACTACAGGGTGTTTGAGAAACGGATGACCGAGACACAGTCTTTCAAGAACATTAACTCTCTACTCCGGGCAGACCATACCAAACCTACAACCCACTACCTGCTGATCCACCTCTTCAAGAGCTTCACGTAACTTACTCAACTATGCTAGAGCCCATAATAGCTTGTGGCTGCACATGGAAGTTTCTAGCACGAATCATCTCAGTTCTCGCTGAGCCTGGGTGGCGGTCCATAGGAAAAATCACACGTAACCCCGGGATTTCCGAAAATACAGGCAACACTGGGTACTCCAGGTGCCTCAATCCACCCAGATGTGTATTCAAGTTGCCACCTTAAGTTGAACCATAATTAACAATCTCACATCTGTCATGGATTTCACTCACCCAAACCACGTCTACGAGCATAGCATAGCAATATAAGCAATTCGTATAAGTAACTCCCAAGGTTTGAATATAACAGGGCAATAGGTTATACCTCATCAACTACTTCCCAACCCACATGTTAATAACATCCTAACCATGCAATGTTTGAGGATTGGAACTAATGCATAAACACTGGGTGATAAAGGGGTATGATCAAAGTGTTACTTGCCTTGCTGACGATTCGCGAAACCTAGAGACTCCAAATAACACGCTTCGCACTCCGCGAATTCTATCGCAAACAAACAATAGCATACATAAGCAATCAAGCAAAGAAGCACGGGTAAATCTCAAATAATAAGACCTAACCAGAAAGTTCAACTTAAGAACTCCGGTTTGCAAAAAGAATCAAATCGAACGGAGCAACGAAACTCAAACGGCAAAAGAAACAAGATCCATTTACTAATCTGGACCTAGGTCAAATTTTACAGTATCAAAAACTTTTTCAAGTTGGCTAAACAGAAAGAGGGTCTCGAGACGAAGATCTAGGCGCTTGAATCGCCTGATTCCGACAAACGAGCGAAAAGATAAACTAGAACGAAAATCGGATCAGAAATTGCGATCAGAAATAACCGCGGAAAAATCTGATAAAAGAAAACTGACGAACAGGCTAACGGACGAGCGTTCGTTGTGTGTAACTAACGTGCGAAAACCGTTCGTTAAAACGAATGTATGGACGAACGTCCGCTAAAAAGAAAAACCGGGAAAACCGGCGAACCGAAAAAATGAACTAGGGTTTTCTTAAAAAACCAGATCAGTTTTCTTTAAAAAAATGGCGGCAACGGCTACCTCGTCGGTCCGGCGAGACGCGGCGGCGACGGC
>NC_041392.1:271860877-271873660 GCF_002162155.2 Triticum dicoccoides | reverse complement strand
CGCGGCAGCGGGCGGCGGCGGCTACGGCTGCGGGCGGGCGAGGCGGCGGTGGCGGTGGGGGCTGGGTATTTAAGGAGAGGGGGTGGCTTGGGGAGGGGGCAAGGGCGACGGGGGAGGGGAGTCCGGCTCGGACTCCTCCGAGTCGGCAGCGGCGCGGCGCGGCCGGTCTCCAGGAGGGAGACGACGCGCGGGAGGGAGTGGGCCGGCCCGGCTGGGTTTCGGCCCAGTCGGCGCCTGGGGATTTTTTTAAACAATTCTGCCGAACAGAAATAAAATCCTAGGAAATAAAATAAAAATCTAAAAATGCCAAAACAAATTTTCACCATCTAAATGAAATATTTAGAACGAGATGAACATTTTCTTGGCCCTAAAATGCAATTTTCACAAACGTGCAATTTTTCTAATGCAAACAAAATTGCAATAAACTTCAAATAAAAACAAATATTTGATTTTAATATTTTTCCTCCAATATTTCAATTATCTTGGAGAAGTCATATCATCTCCTCTCATATATTTTAATATGAAATATTTTCGGAGAGAAAAATAATTAAAACCAAAAATCCTCGTTTCAATATTGGTAAAAATCAAATATGAAAACGGGGAAATCCCCAACTCTCTCCGAGGGTCCTTGAGTTTCTTAGGATTTCAAGGATCGCGAGACGAAATGCAATAAAATATGATATGCAAGAATGATCTATGTATAACATTCCAAATTGAAAATTTGGGATGTTACAGCTATTATATTATCTATTTTGGATGTTTAATGGGATTTATTATACACTTTTATATTATTTTTGGGACTAACGTACTAACCAAAGGCCCAATGCAAATTGCTGTTTTTTGCTTATTTTAGTGTTTCGCAGAAAAGGAATATCAAACGGAATCCAAACGGAATGAAACCTTCGGGAGAGTGATTTTTGGAACGCAATCCAGGAGACTTGGAATGGACGTCAAGGAAGCATCGAGGAGGCCACGAGGCAGGGAGGCGCGCCCCCACCCTCGTAGGCCCCTCGTGGCTCCCCTGACCGACTTCTTTCACCTATATATACTCATATACCCTGAAAACTTCCGAGAGTACCACGAAACCCTATTTCCACCGCCGCAACCTTCTGTACCCAAGAGATCCTGTCTTGGGGCCTTTTCCGGAGCTCCGCTGGATGGGGAATCGATCACGGAGGGCTACTACATCAACACCATAGCCTCTCCGATGATGTGTGAGTAGTTTACCACAGACCTTCGGGTCCATAGTTATTAGCTAGATGGCTTCTTCTCTCTCTTTGGATCTCAATACAAAGTTCTCCTCGATCTTCTTGGAGATCCATTCGATGTAATTCTTTTTGTGGTGTGTTTGTCAGGATCCGATGAATTGTGGGTTTATGATCAAGATTATCTATGAACAATATTTGGTTCTTCTCTGAATTCTTTTATGTATTATTTGTTATCTTTGCAAGTCTCTTTGAATTATCAGTTTGGTTTGGCCTACTAGATTGATCTTCCTTGCAATGGGAGAAGTGCTTAGCTTTGGGTTTAATCTTGTAGTGTCCTTTCCCAGTGATAGCAGGGGCAGCAAGGCACGTATTGTATTGTTGCCATCGAGGATAAAAAGATGGGGTTTATATCACATTGCTTGAGTTTATACCTCTACATCATGTCATCTTGCCTAATGCATTACCCTGTTCTTATGAACTTAATACTCTAGATGCATGCTGGATAGCGGTGGATGTGTGGAGTAATAGTAGTAGATGCAGAATCGTTTCGGTCTACTTGTCGCGGACGTGATGCCTATGTACATGATCATGCCTAGATATTCTCATAATTATGCACTTTTCTATCAATTGCTCGACAGTAATTTGTTCACCCACCGTAATACTTATACTATTTTGAGAGAAGCCACTAGTGAAACCTTTGGCCGCCGAGTCTATTTTCCATCATATAAATTTCCAATCTATTTTACTTTGCAATCTTTAGTTTCAATCTATATCATAAAAATACCAAAAATATTTATCTTATTATCTCTATCAGATCTCACTTTTGCAAGTGGCCGTGAAGGGATTGACAACCCCTTTATCGCGATGGTTGCAAGGTTCTTATTTGTTTGTGTAGCTGCGAGGCGACTTGCGTGTAGTCTCCTACTGGATTGATACCTTGGTTCTCAAAAACTGAGGGAAATACTTACGCTACTTTGTTGCATCACCCTTTCCTCTTCAAGGGAAACCCAACGCAGTGCTCAAGAGGTAGCAGCTGGCCAAAGCTGGACTATTAGATCCTTCATGGCTAGGCCGGCCATCCTATGCAGCTCCATCAGCTGCTTCATCTGGTCGTTCAGAGGCGTCGTATGCTCTGGCACAAGAAACTGCGACCAAAACAGCTTCTCGGTCGAGTTCCCCTCCTGGGCTCGGAAGAACTGTGCGACATCAGCGACACTCCTCGGAAGATCCGCAAATGCGTCTAGAGAACTCCACAGCCATGTGAGTAACGCATACCGCTGACCACCAAAAATACTCTGCAAAAGAAAGGCCTTACCAGCTGCTATTTGCTTCGCCTGGCGGATCGCCTCGCGAGTACTTTGGGACTCGACTCGTGCCGCCTTAGCATCTTGAAGAGCTTTGGCCAGTTCGGACGATTGAGCCAAATCCTTCTCTTCCAAACCCTCGCACTTGAGAATGGCATCCTTTAGCTCCTGCTTGACCTCGGCCACCTGACCTTCATGTTGTCGGCGGGCGGCCTGTTCGGTCTTCAGCTCTGCAGCCGCTTTGTCAGCGGTTGCCTTGTTTGCCTTCGCCTATTTTTAGGCTTGGGCAAGGGCGCCTTTGAGGGTCTCAACCTCGGTTGCACCAACTATGCCCATAAACAAAAAGCATTTCATGAGTTCATCGACCCGCTTGTTAACATGGTCGATTTCTTCATCGGCCAACTTCAGTTTCCGATTGAGTTAGGAAACTTCGGTGGCCTGGGCGGTTGCCGCCAACAGGGAAGCCTATTACAAAATAGACAAGTATGTTAGCTCTTCCAAATACTATGTGTATCCTCTGTCTGGCTTTTCTTAAAACCAGGTAGAGTCTCAGGGGATACTATCTATGCACAGGTATATTCCTTTATATGAAAAAAGCGTCTAGAGCATTACGTTGCATACCCTGAAGCCTGTTAGTAGGCTGGTAAAAGCTTCGTTCAGTCCGCTCTTGGTGGATTGAACCTTCTCTACTACCGCACCCATCAGGGTGCGGTGCTCCTCCATGATTGAAGCTGATAATCCCCAAGTGCAAGGAATCGTCGTAGCAATTTCCAAATGTGGAAGTGATAAGTATGGAGTGTCGAACCCGCAAGGAGCTAAAGGTAAGATCAATATTCTCTCAAGCCCTATCTGCCACTGATACGACTCTACGTACACCGAACCTTTGCTTCCAACTGGCAACGAGAAATAAAACTAGGTTGTGGGTATGAAGAATATAACTTTGTATGATATCGGAGAGATAAAATATAAAAGTAGGTGTTGTTATCATGAAGTTAGAATATATTACTAAATATTATAAATAGCGAGTGTGGAATAATGGTGGATTGGTGTGCGGAATTGTCCTAGCCAATCGTTAACAAGACCGGTAATCACTATTGTAGTTTCATATGAGGGAGAGGCATAAGCTAACATACTTTCTCTACTTGGATCATATGCACTTATGATTGGAACTCTAGCAAGCATCCGCAACTACTAGAGATCATTAAGGTAAAACCCAACCATAGCATTAAAGCATCAAGTCCTCTTTATTCCCATACGCAACAACCCCCTTACTCGGGTTTGTGTTTCAGTCACTCACCAACCCACTATAAGCGAATCCTGAACGTATTGTAACACCCTACAGCGGGAACCCCTCACGCTTGCGCGACACGGAGGGCACCATAGGACAGCATCAAAGTAAAACATACAACTCATACCAATCTAGATCATCAATCAACCCAAAGACAAAAGATATCTACTCAAAACATCATAGGATGGCAACACATCATTGGATCATAATATGTGGCATAAAGCACCATGTTCAAGTAGGGATTACAGCGGGGTGCGGGAGAGTGGACCGCGTAAAAGAGATGAGGGTGATGATGATGGTGGTGATGTTGATGAAGACGATCACCGCGGCGATGATTCCCCTCCCGATGGCACTCCGGTGCCACCGAGAGAGAGGAGGAGAGGTTCTCCCCCTTGTGCTTCCTCCTCCATGGCCTCCCCCTAGATGGGGAGAGGTTCTCCCTTTGGTCCTTGGCCTTCATGGTGATGATGGCCCCTCCGGGATCCTCCTCCATGCCCTCCGGTGATGACGGCCCCCTCTGGCAGGGTGCCAGAGAGGGCCTAGATTGGTTTTCGGTGGCTACAGAGGCTTCTGGCGGCGGAACTCCCGATCTAGGTTAATTTTCCGAGGTTTCTGTATTTATAGGAATTTTTGGCATCGGTCTCATGTCAAGGAGGTGCCCGAGGCATCCACGAGGAAGGGGCCCACGCCCAGGGGGTGGGCGTGCCCCCCACCCTCGCGGACATCTCGGGACTCTTCTGGCCCAACTCTTTTACTCCGGGGTCTTCTTTTGGTCCATAAAAAATCGTCAAAAATTGGCACGTCAATTGGACTCCGTTTGATATTCCTTTCTTGTAAAACTCAAAAACAAGGAAAAAACAGAAACTGGCACTGGGCTCTAGGTTAATAGGTTTGTCCCAAAAACCATACAAATAGCATATAAATGCATATAAAACATCCAAGGTTGATAATATAATAGCATGAATACTTCATAAATTATAGATACGTTGGAGACGTATCAGCATCCCCAAGCTTAATTCCTGCTCGTCCTCGAGTAGGTAAATGATAAAATAAATAATTTATGAAGTTTGAATGCTAGCAAGTGCATAAGTTTCATCAATGATAGTTTCAATCACTTTGTATAGCATCATTATATATCATAACAGTAGCTCATCTTCATAAAACTTTTCATGATCAAGTAACAAACTATTCACATGTCAAAGTATAGATCATAAACTTTCTTGAAACTAACAAACTATATTCTCAGTCATCAAACAATTGCAATTCATCTTATTTTCAGGAAGGGTCTATGTCAGAGCTTTGATTTAGAAAACTCCACATACTCAACTATCATTTAGTCTTTCACAATTGCTAACACTCACGTGATATTTATGGGTTCAAAGTTTTAATCGGACACAGAGAAAGATAGGGGCTTATAGATTCGCCTCCCAACTTTTACCTCAAGGGTAATGTCAACAATAATAGTTCATGATAACTTACATCTAATTGGATATATATATCAAGATCTTTCCAACACAATGTGCTTGCTAAAGGATAAAATGTAAAAAGGAAAGGTGAAGATCACCATGAATCTTGCATAAGGTAGAAGATAAAAGTAAAAGATAGGCCCTTCACAGAGGGAAGCAGAGGTTGTCATGCGCTTTTATGGTTCGATGCACAAAATCTTAATGCAAAAGAACGTCACTTTATATTGCCACTTGTGATATGGACCTTTATTATGCACTCCGTCACTTTTATTTCTTCCACCTCACAAGATCGTATAAAGCTTATTTTCTCCACATTAATAGATCATACATATTTAGAAGGCAATTTTTATTGCATGCACCAATGACAACTTACTTGAAGGATCTTACTCAATCCATAGGTAGGTATGATGGACTCTCATGGAAAAACTAGTTTAAGGAATGTTTGGAAGCACAAATAGTATCTCTACTTGGTGCAAAGAATTTGGCTAGCATGAGGGGGGAAAGCAAGCTCAACATGTTGGATGATCCAAGACAATATACTTTATTTCGGATATAAGAAAACATAACCCGTTACGTTGTCTTCCTTGTCCGACATCAACCTTTTAGCATGTCATATTTTAATGAGTTCTCACAATTACAAAAGATGTCCAAGATAGTATATTTATATGTGAAATCTCTCTTCCTTCAATGTTCTTTCATGAATTGTTCAAGTGACCAATTCTACGTTTGCTAACTTTCAATAAGTTTACTACCTATACTTATTCTATGTCAAGTCATTACTCCCCATGGTATAAGCATATGAAACATATATAAATTCAGATTTATGATATTCAATTATTCAACCATTTACTCATAGGATATACGTGAAGCACGTGAGTAAATGACAAACTACTCCAAAAGATAATAGTGAAGGACACTGAGTAGTCAAATAATTAACTAGCCATGGGAGGATTCCTTTTCATTTAATATTTCAGATCCAATGATTTTATTCAAACAGCAAGTAAAATTGAAAATACGCTCCAAAAAAACACATATCATGTGACGAATAAAAATATAGCTCCGAGTAAGGTATACCGATAGTTTTGAAGACGAAAGAGGGGATGCCTTCCGGGGCATCCCCAAGCTTAGGCGCTTGAGTCTTCCTTGAATATTACCTTGGGGTGCCTCGGGCATCCCCAAGCTTAGGGTCTTTCCACTCCCTATTCTCCTCATATCGATATCTCACCCAAAGCTTGAAAACTTCAATCACACAAAACTTAACGGAACTTCGTGAGATAGGTTAGTATGATAAAGAGTAAACAATTCACTTTGGTACTGTAAAAGACAAGGTTCATAATTGTTCTCACACAATGCCTACTGTACCATATCATTTCTACAATTTATATTGAGGAATATAAGTCATAGAAACTAGAAAACAAGCAAACTATGCAATGAAAACAGAATCTGTCAGAAACAGAACAGTCTGTAATGATCTTAACACTAACCATACTTCTGATACTCAAAAAATTATGAAATAAATTGGTGGACGTGAGGAATTTGTCTATTAATATTTTGCAAAAATAATCATCACCAAAGCACTCTTCTGCAAAAAATGGCAGCTAATCTCGTGAGCGCAAAGTTTATGTTTTTTACAGCAAGGTCACATTAACTTTCACCCAAGTCTTCCCAAAGGTCTTACTTGGCACTTTATTGAAACAAAAGCTATAATACATGATTAATACAGTAGCTTAATCATGAGAACACACAAAAACATTAAGGGTAAATATTGGGTTGTCTCCCAACAAGCGCTTTTCTTTAATGCCTTTTAGCTGGGCATGATGGTTTCAATGATGCTCACATAAAAGATAAGAATTGAAACATAAAGAGAGAATCATGAAGAATATGACTAGCAAATTTAAACCTAACCCACTTCCTATGCCTAGGGATTTTGTGAGTACACAACTTATGGGTACAAGAATCAACTAGCATAGGAAGGAAAAACAAGGATAACTTCAAAACTTTAAGCACATTGAGAGGAAAACTTGATATTATTGCACTCCTACAAGCATGTATTCCTCCCTCATAATAATTTTCAGTAGCATCATGAATGAATTCAACAACATAACCATCACATAAAGCATTATTTTCATGATATACAAGCATAGAAATTTTTCTACTCTCCACATAAGCAAAATTCTTCTCATTCGGAATAGCGGGATCACTAGTTCCTAGAGTTGACACTCTTCCAAACCCGCTTGAGATGATAGTATTATTCATAATTCAAAAGATATAAGTGAAGTTCATGGAGAATTCTACAATTAATATAGACTAACCAATATCCAAGATCAAAATGTATAAGTGAAGCACACGAACCATTCTATAAAACAATACTCAAAAGATTTAAGTGAAACACAAAGAGCAATTATATAAGATCATACTTAAAAGATATAAGTGAAGCACATGAAGCATTCTATAAATCAATTAAGGGCTATCTCATACTAGCATGGTTCATAAAGGAAGAACAAAAAACACAAAGGACACAAATCATGTGAATGAAACAAAAACCAAGGTATACCGATAATTGTTGAAGAAGAAAGATGGGATGCCAACCGGGACATCCCCAAGCTTAGATGCTTGAGTATCCTTAGAATATTTACTTGGGTTCATTGGGCATCCCCAAGCTTGATCTCTTGCCTCTCTTTATTCTTCTCACATCGGTAACTCCTCGTTCTTCGAACACTTCATCCACAAAAAACTTTAACAAAAACTTTGTGAGCTCCGTTAGTATAATAAAGCAAATCACTGCCTTTAGGTACTCTTTCAAACTCATTCCAATTTCACATTAAAACTATATCTATTATATTCCAACTTCACCATGGTTCATACCCCCCGATACTACCCATAGATTCATCAAAATAAGCAAACAACACACGAAAAACAGAATCTGTCTAAAACAGGACAGTCTGTAGTAATCGGAAGGTTCAGTAAACTTATGTAACTCCAAAAATTATGAAATAAATTTGAAAATTTGAAAATTTTACACATAAGTAATGTGCAAAAAGTTTCATACCCATTTGACTTTCCAGTAAAAAATGTAAAATCACGCGCTACAGCCAAAGTTTCTGTTTTTGTTCTGCACATAGTAAACAAGCAATCTAATCATCCTAAAACCAAAGCTTGGCACATTATTTTTATAATACAATGGAAATATATAAGGGGATAATTATTTACAGAGAAACTTCCATGAAAAATTCTACATTGTTTCCGTGAGCATGAACACAAGTGCTCAAGGTCGACCCTCACTTCTTCAATGCATAACTTTCCAATCACTTCTCTTTTTGAAAAACTCTTTAGGCATGAGAGGCAAGTAATTTTTTTTTGGTATTTTCATTATTTTAAATTTTTTTGTATGTTTCACCCACAACTAAACAGAAACAAAAAAGGAAAAACAAAATCTACTTAGTGAAGAAAGCAAACAAGCACACACGAGAATATCAACCCCACGCTATTGCTTCCCCGGCAACGGCGCCAGAAAAGAGCTTGATAATCCCCAAGTGCAAGGAATCATTGTAGCAAGTTCCAAAGGTGGAAGTGATAAGTATGGAGTGTCGAACCCACAAGGAGCTAAAGTTAAGATCAACATTCTCTCAAGCCCTATCTGCCACTGATACGACTCTACGTACACCGAACGTTTGCTTCCAGCTAGCAACGAGAAATAAAACTAGGTTGTGGATATGAAGAGGATAACTTTGTATGATATCGGAGAGCTAAAATATAAAAGTAGGTGCTGTTATCATGAAGTTAGAATATATTACTAAATATTATAAATAGCGAGTGTGGAATAATGGTGGATCGGTGTGCGGAATTGTCCTAGGCAATTGTTAACAAGACCGGTAATCACTATTGCAGTTTCATATGAGGGAGAGGCATAAGCTAACATACTTTCTCTACTTGGATCATATGCACTTATAATTGGAACTCTAGCAAGCATCTGCAACTACTAAAGATCATTAAGGTAAAACCCAACCATAGCATTAAAGCATCAAGTCCTCTTTATTCCCATACGCAACAACCCCCTTACTCGGGTTTCTGTTTCAGTCACTCACCAACCCACTATAAGCGAATCATGAACGTATTGCAACACCCTACAGTGGGAACCCCTCACGCTTGCGTGACACAGAGGGCACCATAGGACAGCATCAAAGCAAAACATACAACGCATACCAATCTAGATCATCAATCCACCCAAAGACAAAAGATATCTACTCAAAACATCATAGGATGGCAACACATCATTGGATCATAATATGTGGCATAAAGCACCATGTTCAAGTAGGTATTACAGCGGGGTGCGGGAGATTGGACCGCGTAAAAGAGATGAGGGTGATGATGATGATGGTGATGTTGATGAAGACGATCACTGCGGCGATGATTTCCCTCCCGATGGCACTCCGGTGCCACCGAGAGAGAGGAGGAGAGGTTCTCCCCCTTGTGCTTCCTCCTCCATGGCCTCCCCCTAGATGGGGAGAGGTTCTCCCTTTGGTCCTTGGCCTTCATGGTGATGATGGCCCCTCCGGGATCCTCCTCCATGCCCTTCGGTGATGACGGCCCCCTCCGGCAGGGTGCCAGAGAGGGCCTAGATTGGTTTTCGGTGGCTACAGAGGCTTCTGGCGGCGGAACTCCCGATCTAGGTTAATTTTCCGAGGTTTCTGTATTTATAGGAATTTTTGGCATCGGTCTCACGTCAAGGAGGTGCCCGAGGCATCCACGAGGCAGGGGCCCACGCCCAGGGGGGTGGGCGTGCCCCCCACCCTCGCGGACATCCCGGGACTCTTCTGGCCCAACTCTTTTACTCCAGGGTCTTCTTTTGGTCCATAAAAATCGTCAAAAATTGGCACATCAATTGGACTCCGTTTGATATTCCTTTTCTGTAAAACTCAAAAACAAGGAAAAACAGAAACTGGCACTGGGCTCTAGGTTAATAGGTTAGTCCCAAAAACCATATAAAATAGCATATAAATGCATATAAAACATCCAAGGTTGATAATATAATAGCATGAATACTTCATAAATTATAGATACATTGGAGATGTATCAGAAGCATGTTGCAGTACTTCCACTAGAATGTTCGACGCCTACGGATTAGTGGAGGTCATCGATGGAGTTGCTGCCCCCCCTCCTTCGAAGGGGCTGCTCGCTTGATCCCGGGGCCACATTGGTCTCCGGGAGAGTGTCCGGCTAGGTCTCAGATTGTTTACGGTCCCCACTGACGGTTGCCATAGGGGTAGACTCCCCTATGTCTTCGGGGATCGAGGTATTACCCTCGGGTGCCTTCTCGATAGCCTCGCCTGCCCCTCCGCGGCCTGGAGAGGTCCTTCGGGATAACACCTCGGTATCATCCATGATGGTTGGCGAGAGGGCTCGTGGTGGCGTCTCGCTCTCTGCCATTTCAGGTGGCAGAGAACTCCCCTCCGATAGCGAAGTGTTCGGGAGATCGCGGGGAGGGCTGAAAGATGCATAACATGATAACTTATATGATGAAAATAGGAAGACTGAAAGATAAACAGTAAGTATCTAAACACTTATGATTCAGCCAGGGGCTTCGCCCTGGGAGGTTTTTTGGGGACCAGTTCGGCTTCTGAGTCTGAACTGTCCTGGAGGGTCATCTTCCCCCTCTTGGCCGCCTCCCCCTGCAGGTCTTTGGTGGCCGCCCTCTTCTTCCTCCTCCCCTTGCGGGGGGAGTCGCTCTCTACCTCCTCCTCTTCCTCTTCCTCGTCTCCCTCATGGGAGGAGGGGGCTTCGGTCTCTCCGGACACAGCGTCCGCAGGACCTTCGTGGCGGGCCCCGCTCTTGGTCTCCTTGCCCTTCTTCTTCTTGACCTTCTTCTCCGACGCCTGATAGGGCGTTGGGACCATTATCTCTGTCAGCTGGGGTGTGGCTGGGTCTTTGGGCAGCGGAGCCGGACACTTGATCCGCTCTGCCTTTGCCGTCCAGCACTGTACGAAGAACGAGCAATACATTATATCTAAACTTATTTATCAAATAGGTACTCAGGAAAATCACGCTTACTGGCGAGGCTGGATTCTCGATGTCGAGACCAATGTCTTTGGTCTTCTCTGGTCACGTTTTTTGGGCCTTGAGGAGCAACTTCCAAATGTCTTCATGTGTCGTGTCGAAGAAGTGCTTCAAGGTCCATAGCTCCTCCGGATTAAACTCCCACATATGAGAGGCCCGAAGTTGGCAAGGGAGGTTCCGGTGGAATAGCATCACCTGAATCACATATGTGAGACTGATGTTTTTGCCCATCATGTTGGTGATGCGCTTTTGCAGCATCTGCACATCCGTTGTGGACCCCCAGCCAAGGCCTTTAGCGGTCCAGGAGGTGAGCCTGGTGGGGGGTCCGGATCTGAAATCGGGTGTGGCTGCCCAGTTGGCATTGCGGGGTTCAGTGATGTAGAACCACTTCTGCTGCCACACCTTGACCATCTCCATGAACGCCCCTTTGGGCCAGACAATATTGGCGAGTTTGCTCACCATGGCCCCGCCGTAGTCCGCGTGCTCCCCGTCGACCACCTTCGGCTTTAGATTGAAAACCTTGAGCCATAAGCCGAAGTGTGGTGGGATGCAGAGGAGAGCCTCACACACGACGATGAACGTCGATATGTGGAGGAAGGAGTTTGGGGCTAGATCATGGAAATTCAGTACGTAATAAAACATGAGGCCGCGGACGAAGGGGTGAAGAGGAAACCCTAGCCAGCGGAGGAAGTGGGTATGAACACTACTCTCTCGCCAGGCTCCGGGGTAGGCGTGACGTAACCCTTGTTGGGGAGCATGTGCGTGATGTCCGCAAACAGATACCCCGTGCCCCGGAGCTCCTTGACGTCCTTCTCAGTGACGAAGGAGGCCTCCCACTTGCCCTTAGAACCAGATCCAGACATGGTTGTGGAGGTTGGTGGCGGTGGGGAAGATTGAGATTTTGGGTGCCGGAGCACAGAGGAAGGGAAGGCAAGAGCTAGGAGAAATGTGTGGGAAAATAGAAGGAATCTTTATCCTCTTATATAGGCGGTGAAATACCAAATGACCCCCCCCCTCAAGCCTTAAGACTCACTAGTTCCCGAAGAGATCGTGCGAATGGAACGGTTGGACTACCCAAAACTGTATTGATGAGGATCCCGTAATGGGCGGGCACAATCTCTGTTTTGACAAGACGTGCCAATGGAGGCTATGCCTCGAAACGCGAAGCGGGAGGCATGAAAACAGTTCGAAATGTTAAAAAGCTAGATATGACATTTTACCGAAAAAGTTTTCAGTGAAGGGACACTATTTTATTTGGATATCTTGCCTTCGTGACTAAGGGTTGTAACAATTATATAGAGTCGGATACGGTTCCTTTGTTCAGGGAACTATTTTAAAGGATTCAAGAGGAGGAAACCGCCTTGCAATGCCGAAGACAATCCGTGCATCGTCATCGAAGACTGGTTCAGGGGCTACTGAGGGAGTCATGGATTAAGGGGTCCTCGGGTGTCTGAGTTATTCGA
>NC_041392.1:271773245-271860498 GCF_002162155.2 Triticum dicoccoides | reverse complement strand
GGCAAGATTGGTGTCCAGATATGTTATTTCCTACCCCCACATACCGAGTCTGTACAACCCTAGGTCCCCCCGGTGTGTATATAAACTAGGGGGATTAATCCATAGAGGTGATCAGAATTCTCATAGGCTAGACAGCTAGGGTTTAGCCATTACGATCTCGAGGTAGATCAACTGTTGTAACCCCTATACTCATCAAATACAATCAAGCAGGATGCAGGGTTTTACCTCCATTAAGACGGCCCGAACCTGGGTAAACATTGTGTCCCCCTTGCCCCTTGTTACCCTCGATCCTCAGACGCATAGTTCGGGACCCCCGACCTGAGATCGGCCGGTTCTGACACCGACATAGCTCTCGCTATTGCTTTCGTCGGCAAGTCCATCTTCAACTGTGAGGAAATGGCAACGCTAACACCGCAGATGATCGCGATGATGACTTTTCTCCCACCTATTGCTTCATGGAAAAATGTGCCAAGGTACTCAAATATCCTTCCTCTGAATCTAGTGAAGGTCAATCTCATGAATATCTCAAACCTAGCTATTCCAAACTTGCTAATATTGCCACTAAGCAACAAAAGGCTTTGGAAAGGGTTCAGAATTTGCTAGAAGAAAGTGATGACCTATTGAGTGAGTAAATGGATCGAACTCAAACTCTAACTGATGATCTTCAACGTCTTCAGTCTAAGTTTGATAACCTTCCAGGCCGTCATGAAACTCTCTTAGCTGATTATGAGAAGCTTTCATATGAATTTATTCAAAGAAAGCAAGATCTTGAGAAACTAAGAGTGATTCATGATGATCTTCAAAGGGAAAATAATTCTTTGGTTGCTCAACAGATCAGTTTCACTCAGGAAGAATTTATTCCACCATGTTTGAAATGCATCAAATGTGAATATGCTAATTCTTCACGTGAAAGTTCAAATACTCATATTGCTGCAACTTCTTCAACTATTTTTGTGGTCACAAATTCCTCATCAGAGAATACCACAAGTATCACTGACAAAAATGCAGGGTTGAAGGAATTGTATGTGACAGGCATGTACAAAAGCCTCAAAGGGCATCAGGCCCTCTACGATGTGCTCAAAAAGCAGATCCTGAACAGGAACCCTAGGAAAGAGGGTGTTGCATTTGAGAGGAAACCTGTCGGGGATATACCCTGCGGTATGACCCGGCCGGGCTTGGCGACTCACCAGAGACCTGGCTGGAGCTTGGCGACTCACTAGCGATCCGCCCGGACATGGCGGTTTACATGTAACCCGCCTGGACCTTGTGACTCACTAAAGACCTGGCGGGCGGATCAGACGGACGACAAGGCCCAAGGCCTAGCAGGCCGGCCTATACTTTGGTGGGCCGGCTTAAGAGGAAAGGGATGACAAATATTTCCTTTACAAGGAAACAAGACCCAAACTTGTATTCAACTTGTGAGAAAGGATAGACTAGTCCTAGTCCTACTAGCACTCCACATGTAACCCGCCCCTTCAACATATATAAGGAGGGGCAGGGCTCCCCAAAGAGGGACAGAAAATAATCTCTAGGGCTAGACACAAAGGGGAAGCCGGCTTATGCGGTGACTCTCTCATGAGCATAATGAGATCCAGCCACAAACAACATGTAGGGTTATTACCGGATGATGTTTCCCGGGGCCCGAAGCTGTCTAAATCCTTATCTTATGTTGTGTCTCTCGATTCCGCTCAACCCCTCTCAAGCTACCACATGGATGCGTTGGCCTCACGACTAAGTCCTGACACTAGGACATATGCCGTGACAATTCCACGATAGTTGGCGCCCACCGTGGGACCTGCGCACGGTGGTGTTGAGTTCTTGGAGGGATCTTTCTCAGGGATTGAGGAGTTTGCAATTATCTGGTTGAAGAAGAGCCGGTCTGAAAAGATCTGCATCAGCATCAAGTTCGTCGGCTTAGATTTGTGATTGGTGAAAATTAGGGTTCTAATTCATTCCGTTGCCTCAAATCGCCGAGATTAACAGAGACACCACAAGTCACCGAGGAAGCAATCACGGACTAGTTATCCTTTTTTCCATGCAAAGACTATGGTCAAACCATCGGGGATCCTCCAGATCTACTACCTCAAGACCGTTCTGCCTTGCGAGCGACCGCGCTTGTAAGCCGCCGTCGACGGCCACCATTCATATACATTAGCAATCGAGGGTAAGTAACACTCAAGGACAGTTCTGAAACCGAACAGTTTGACCAGCCATGATCAAACAAAGAAGCGAACAAAGACAAGAGCATATCACGGGGTGTCATACATCAACAGGAAGTATATACGAACATGGATGGTCAAAGCAATCTTGACCCGAAAAAGGACTGGAACCGTGCGGCGGCAGGTTCAAGCCGCCAAGTCGCCAGCTACACCCTTGGCAAACCACAGGTTGCGAGCTGCCTCCCTTGAGTCGCCGACGCTGACTCGTTTCCATCGCCGACTCGTGCCCTGACTCGGACTCCGAGTGCCCTCCGCTCTGATCCGCTCCAACTCGGCTTCGTCCTTGCCTACCCGTGCCTGTCGCTTCCACAAGCCGCCGCTGGTCGGGGGCTTAGCGGAGGTGTCACGACTGCCGTTCTGACCACGGGTCGAAAGCGGAGAGGGACGCAGGCTCTGCGGCTGTAGCCGCGCTTCACGGGCGCCTTCCCGACGGCCGCCTCCATCTCCGTCAACCATCTCCGCTGTGGCTGCCTTGACCCGCCCACGCGGTGAACCGGCCTTGCCTCTACCGTGAGTCGCCGTGCCTCACCAGTCACCACCCGCTGCTCCCGCCCCATCACCGACGGCTCTGCCCTCTCCATGTGACCCGCTCGGGTCGGTTCTGCCATGCCTCGTCCCATTGCCGAGCCGCCACAACTGTGCTTGAGCCGCCGCAGTTGCAACCCGCCCTGTTCCGGCGGTGCCGGTGTGCTACTGCCGCTCCGGTTGGCTACTTGCACGGACCGACCGAAGCAGAGTGCTACTCCTAGTACGTTCAGATTACTATATCCCGTTTGCAATCCAAAGCTGGCCAGGAAGTACACTCATGGGGGGCAAATAAGGGGAATCTAAAGCTGGAAGAAGTACACGCATACAAGGGCAAATCAACTAGCCCATACTCCGTGCAAAAAAAGGACTGAAGAAAAACAGTTGCTCAAGACCTGATGCGACTACGGAAAAAAAGAGGGGGTCCAGGCCATGGTTCGCCTGGCAGCCTCAAGTCACTGTTGTCCACATCGTTGTGGTCTCGCCTGACCGACGCCTCTCCTCCGCGGCTCACCGCACCGCTCCTACAGCCGCTGTTGCGGTTCACATCCACCGCCGCGGTTACACGCCAGGCCGGCTTGGTAGATGCGGGAATGGAGAGTTGAGGTGGGGTATACTGGTAGTAGTACTCTGGTCCAAGTTCCAGCACCAGCGCACGCATTGGAGACTATGAGCATTACAATTTGAAACAAACGGAATATTAAATTCTCTCAAGGAGTTAAAGAGATCACGTGATGGAGAGATCAACACTACCGATTCATCAGGACCATTATTCCTTACAAAAAGGTGTTGCAAAAGGGGCGTGAGCAAATATTATTTTTGCACTAGAGCTCATCCTGCGCAGGTTGCCACCCCCGCTACATCAACACACGCGACTGATTCGTTGTCCGTGCCCGTGGCCGACTTGCCTGCGTCTGTGCCGTTTCCAACACTGCGACCGACCTTCGCGACCGCACCGGCTTACAACACCACAGGCGATTCGCCCTTTTGCTCTCGCGGCCGGTTCACGTGCCCACGCCGGCTTATAACACCGCGACCGACTCATCTGTTTGATCCAGCGGCTGACTCGTCCATCAGTGATTTCAGTTTCACCATGGTGATCATCAACCTCGCGGTGGATAATTTCTGGCTTAACATATTAGGTGAAATCCATCCAGTATAATTTTATATTATATATTGCTTTTCTTTAAAAGAGCAATTACTCTGGCTTGCAAGTTCTCCAATGTAGGACAAGTTATATCACTGAGTTGTTGACTGATTCATGCCGGTTTATATCACGGTCAAATATGGAGAATCTTAAGACAACTCCTTGAGTAATCTTAAGACTCGGGGGCTACGATAACATGACTCAGCAAATCTTGCCAGATTCAGCAAATTCAAGAACCCCAGGACGATGGAGGGAAAGTAACCCGGTCCTGGAGGCTACTGTTATATTGGAGTAAATTTAAAAGCCATCGGAAAATTTCCGGCTCAAAATGATGATTCCGGTTTAAAATCCGGCTCAAGAGTCATCTTTCTCCCGCAAAGCTTTCAAGCTATCAAATCCGGTTCAACATCCGGCTCAAGGTAAATTTGTTTCTTACAAAGCTTTGAAGCTCTCAATATCTGGTTTAAAGTTCCGATTCAAAAAGAATTGATCTCTTGCAAGATTTGAGTTCTCAGAAGAAAAAAAGGTTGCCAAAGAGAACTTGTTGCCATGATGCGCAGTTCAAACATGGGTATCCAGCCTTACGGCTTACCTTATTATGGTCACTTGGGGGCTTCCTGCTTATCGAGCATAGCTGTCGATACCCTCTTGATCGGCGTGATGCCAAAACTTATATGGTCACCTGGGGGCTTCCTGTTCAAATATAGGTCGTATTTGAACCAAAGAGAACATAGCTGTCGGTACCCTCTTGATCGGCACACTGCCAAACTCACTAGGGGGCTTCTTGATCGTATTCGAATCATAGCTTAACCCCTTTTGGGTCCGACTTGGATCATATTCGAATCAGGGTCGTTAAAAACCTCTCAAGGTCATTTGGCGGCTTCCTGTTCAAACATAGGTCGTATTCGAACCAAAGAGAACATAGTTGTCGGTACCCTTTCGATCGGCGCACCGCCAAAGCCACTAGGGGCTACATGATCATATTCGAATCCTAGCTTAACCCCTTTGGAACGGTTTACTGATCGTATTCGAATCAGAAACCTCAATTTTTATTTGGTTTAAGTTTTTGCAAACAATTTTTTGGGTTTTGAGACTTTTTGCTCATATCTGAAGCATATAAGTGTGGTTTCGTTTAAACCCAGCTTGGCTTTGGACAATAAGTCGCCAGCATGTGACAATCATCATCTATTTGGAAGTATTAGATTCTAAGGATTGGGTTATCACCCTTACTGCACAGGTCATGTAAACCGGCAGTACAAATTAAATATGACAATGGTTATATGTGGGATATTATGATCCACCCTGCGTAAACCGCCGGGGGATCTTGTGATTTACTTATGTGCAGGATAAGACTACATTTGAGTAGTTACCCGCCCTGGCTTTTGACGTTAAGTCGCCAGGGCATATGTTGTTTAAACTCTGTGCAGGATTTACAGAGCTATGACTTACATAAATGATTAAGTTTCAGCCCATCATCAAAGATTGAAATTGGTGTCTCAAAAGGGTTATCAATTCTTGATTTTCTCAAAGGCTATAAGCCGCCGGGTTATAAAAATTCTGGCTTAGAATGGAGGCATATTAAATCGCCATCGGCTAAGAGCCGTCAGATATTTAAACTCCGGATTTACTTGTCAACAGGTAAGTCCCGAGTTGCTGCAGGCTTACAACCTGACACTTGGGGGCTACATTATTCAGATTGAGATTATATCAAATATGCAAGTCCCATGTCACTGCCAGCATGCACCATGGCACTTGGGGGCTAATGCAAAAACAATTTTACTGGCCTTATTGAAGATCCAACTCATCACATCATAATGAGCCGGCCCTTGGGGGCTACCAATTGCTCCTATCAACAATTCAGGGTACACAAGTTTTATTCCATTATATTGAAGGGTCCACTGCTCAGTTGGTAAAGCACAAAGCTCTTAACCTTGTGGACATGGGTTCAAGCCCCATGATGGGGGTTACATCATATGATGTTCTTTTCAAAAGAAGTATATATAAAGTCCCAGCTCAATATTATCTTACCGAGCCAGCCCTTGGGGGCTAAACGTTGTTGTTCAAGTCTATATGATCATATTTATAAAGTCCCAGCTCATTATTGCATAATGACCCGGCCCTTGGGGGCTACACTGGTTGTAGTTTTTATGAGTATAAGGCAATTAGAAGTTCCAGGTTGCTGCAAGCATGACAACCCGACACTTGGGGGCTACATATATGGAGTATTCAGTATTTACTAGTGACTAAGATGAACAACATGGATTTCTTCAAAGTGGCAGTATTTATATTGAAGCAAGTCTTAAGTCATCACTTTGTTTCTGCTCAAGACTTGGGGGCTACATGTAATATGGATATAAGTGAGAAAAAATCTTCAAATTCTCAGTTTTGAGTAAACCAGATTGACCCGGCGTCACCAATAACTATGACCCGGTGTCGGCAACAATTATGACCCGGTGCTATCAATATTTACAAACCGGATTTTTTGGCAATGATAAACCGGCAAGTACTACAAGCCGACTGAAAGTCAGATGAGTTTTTTCAAGACCAATATTTTTAAGCCGGTGCTTTGGAAGCCGATTCAAGTGGATTATTTACTACAATATTTCTTTATAAGATACCAATGTCTGTAAATTGGCTCTGAAGCTGGCCTATTGACCCGGATTTCTCAAAAAAAGTATCTGGATTTTTGCATTGGAAAGGTTTGAACATATCTGTTAAAAGAGATTTGCTATAAGATCTTTGAGTATGCATCCAGGAGGAAATGACAAGGACTTAAAGATGATCAGGTGCCGGTTCAGGAAAATATTTAACCCAGAGCACAACCTATCAAGTTTGTTCTTGTGTTTATTTTACAGGATCAGTTTAACATGGATAAATCCAAATTAAACTGGGGGCTAATGTCGGGGATATACCCCACGGTATGACCCGGCCGGAATCATGAGCCCCCGGGCTTGGCGACTCACCAGAGACCTGGCTGGAGCTTGGCGACTCACTGGCGATCCGCCCGAACATGGCGGTTTTCATGTAACCCGCTGGACCTTGTGACTCACTAGAGACCCGGCGGGCGGATCAGACGGACGACAAGGCCCAAGGCCTAGCAGGCCGGCTTAAGAGGAAAGGGATGACGAATATTTCCTTTACGAGGAAACAAGACCCGGACTTGTATTCAACTTGTGAGAAAGGATAGACTAGTCCTAGTCCTACTAGCACTCCACATGTAACCCGCCCCTTCAACATATATAAGGAGGGGCAGGGCTCCCCAAAGAGGGACAAAAAATAATCTCTAGGGCTAGACACAAAGGGGAAGCCGGCTTATGCGGTGACTCTCTCATGAGCATAATGAGATCTAGCCACAAACAACATGTAGGGTTATTACCGGATGATGTTTCCCGGTGCCCGAAGCTGTCTAAATCCTTGTCTTATGTTGCGTCTCTTGATTCCGCTCAACCCCTCTCAAGCTACCACATGGATGCGTTGGCCTCGCGACTAAGTCCTGACACTAGGACATCTGCCGTGACAATTCCATGACAAAACCCAATGTTAATAGGTCCTACTGGAAACCTGAGCAGTATCCCAAAACCTCTTGGGTTGCTGCAAAAGGACCTCCTGTAGATCCATCTACTTTATCTGGTTTTACATGTGATTCTTCATATTCATCTAATGAGCCATTTGACTCCAACTATAAACTATTCAAAAACCAGAATGGTGAAGTATTTGCCAGATATGTTGGAACTAACTGCAAGAACGGTCCTCCTATGAAGGAAATCTGGGTTCCCAAAAGATGCCTTGGAAGTCTTCAGGTGAATGTCCTCATGACACCACCTGTGAAGAATAGGAACCACAGATCAAACTCTTCATATGGACCAAAATCTTCACATGGATCAAATTCCTCATATGATAAAAACTACACTTATCCTCATGCTAATACTTATATTTCGCAGGGAAAATCTAAGGGTCATGAATATGTGCATTATTCTCAAATGATTATGTTCATAAGTCCTCGAAGAATTTCTCTGCTTATTCATATGCATACTCTAACCCCTCTTCCGTGAAACGAAGTGCACTGGCTTCAATGCCACCTTTCTCATATGGAGCTCGCAAAATGATGAACTCTTTGCCACCCCTCCAAATGTGGGTGGTGAAGAAAAAGAACTAATCTCTTATGTCAGGTCAGGTCTCCAGACGAACTTGAACGTCTGAAGAATTTGCTGGAGACCTGAGAATGCTTGAAAGGATGCAAGCTAATCATGAAGAAATGAATTACTCATTTCTCATGTCCTTATTGTTGAATCTATTGCACTACTTAATGAAATTATATCTGGCGAATTTGATGTCATATTCTTCACACTGAAGTATATGAGTTTGTAAAATGCACTAATTCGTCTGTAGGATGAATCCCTCAAAGCTACTGAGTAGGTCCTCGACAGTGGATGTACAAATCACATGACTGGTGACAAGAACCTATTGATGTACTCTGTTTTATCTCCATCACATCTGAAGCATATCACCTACGCTCACAAACGAAAAAGAAAGGTATTGGGTCTAGGTAGGGTTGCAATCTCAAAGGATCGACACATCAACAAAGTCATGCTTGTCGAATCTCTCGGATTCAACCTCATTTCTGTCTCGATGCTTTGTGATCTTGATATGGTTGCCATCTTTGGCAAATATCGTTGCATAGTACTCATGGAATTTGAGAAATCCAAAGTCTTCGAAGGCTTTAGGATAGGAGACTTGTATATTATTGATTTCTCTGCAGGACTACAGCCTGCCACATGTCTACTTGCAAAAGCTTCAGAAGGGTGGCTATGGCATCGACGACTCGGTCATGCTGGCATGAGGAACTTGCACAAACATGTGAATAAGAAGCACATCATCAGCATCGAGGGTGTCAAATTCCTCAAAGATCATCTTTGTGGGGCATGTGAGTCTGGAAAGATGACCAGATCCAAGCATCCCTCAAAGACTATTATGACTACCACTCGTCCTTTTGAATTGCTTCACAAGGACCTCTTTGGCCCCACTCATTATGCCACACTAACAAATGCAGCATCATTATATGGCTTTGTTACTGTTGATGATTATTCTTGTTACACCTGGGTGCATATCATCATGTACAAAACTGAAGTGCAGGAAGTCTTCAAATGATTTTCCTCAATAACCTCAACAAATTTTGGTGTGAAGATCAAGCATACCAGGAGTGACAATGGGATTGAGTTCAAGAACACTGGTCTTGATGACTATCTTGATGAACTTGGTATTACTCATGAGTTATCTGCCCCGTAAACTCCTTAGCAGAATGGCATCATGGAGCGCAAGAACAGGACTCCTGTTGAGATGGCTCACACTATGCTTGATGAATACAAGACACCTCGCCGCTTTTGGCCTGAGGCTATTGATATTGCATGCCACATCATCAAAAGGGTATATCTTCACAAATTCTTCAAGAAAACCTCATATGAGCTAGCTCCTCACAAACAAGAAACCCAATGTGAGTTATTTCAAAGTCTTCGGTGCTAAATGTTAGATTAGAGAACCTCATCACAACTCAAAATTTTCACCAAAAGCACATGAAGGTTTTATGCTTGGTTACGGAAAGGACTCGCACACCTACAGAGTCTTCAACACCTATCACCACAAGGTTATTTAAACTATAGATTGATGACCCACAAGTATAGGGGATCAACCGTAGTCCTTTCGATTAGTAAGAGTGTCGAACCCAACGAGGAGCAGAAGGAAATGACAAGTGGTTTTCAGCAAGGTATTTCCTACAAGCACTGAAATTGTCGGTAACGAGTAGTTTGCTAGCAAGATAATTTGTAATGAGCAAGTAACGGTGATAGTAAATTAAGTGCAGCAAGGTAGCCCAATCCTTTTATCGCAAAGGATATGACAAAACGGTCTCTTATGATAAGCAAAGCGTTCTTGAGGGTACACGAGAATTTCATCTAGTCACTTTCATCATGTTGGTTTGATTTGTGTTCGCTACTTTGATAATTTGATATGTGGGTGGACCGATGCTTAGGTGTTGTTCTTACTTGAACAAACCTCCTACTTATGATTAACCCCCTCGCAAGCATCCGCAACTACGAGAAAAGTATTAAGATAAAATCTAACCATAGCATTAAACTTTTGGATCCAAATCAGTCCCTTACAAAGTAGCACATAAACTAGGGTTTAAGCTTCTGTCACTCTAGCAACCCATTATCTAATAACTACTCCACAATGCATTCCCCCAGGCCCTAATAAGATGAAGTGCCATGTAGTCGACATTCACATGACACCACTAAGGGGATCACAACATACATATCATCAAAATATTGAACACATATCAAGTTCACATGATCACTTGCAATAAGATTTCTCCCGTGACCTCAAGAACAAAAGTAACTACTCACAAATGATAATCATGCTCAAGATCAGATGGGTATTAAATAGCATAATGGGTCTGAACATATAATCTTCCACCAAATAAACCACATAGTAATCAACTACAAGATGTAATCAACACTACTAGTCACCCACAAGTACCAATCTACGGTCTGGTACAAAGATTGAACACAAGATATGAACTAGGGTTTGAGAGGAGATGGTGTTGTTGAAGATGTTGGATGGAGATTGTCCTCACAAAGATGGGAGACTTGTTGGTGATGATGATGACAATGATTCCCCCCTCCGGGAGGGAAGTTCCCCCGACAGAACCGCTTCACCGGAGGGCAAAAGTGCTCCTGCCCAAGTTCCGCCTCGAGACGACGGTGCTTCGTCCTGAAAGTCATCCTCTTATTTTTTTCTAGGTCAAAATGACTTATATACCAGAAGATGGGCACCGGAGATTGGATGAGGAGGGCACAACCCACCAGGGCGCGCCTAGGGGCCCTGGCGCGCCCAGGTGGGTTGTGCCCACCTGGTGTGGCCCCTCTGGTAGTTATTTGCTCCAATAATTCTTAAATATTCCATAAAAAATCTCCGTGAAGTTTCAGCTCATTTGGAGATGTGTAGAATAGGTAACTCTGACGTAGCTTTTTCAGGTCCGCAATTCCAGCTACCTGTATTCTCCCTCCTTGTGTAAATCTTGCATATTATGAGAGAAAAGGCATTAGAAATACTCCAAAAAGCATTATTATGCATAAAAACATTATAAATAATAGTAGGAAAGCATGATGCAAAATGGACATATCAACTCCCCCAAGCTTAGACCTCGCTTGTCCTCAAGCAAAACCAAAATCGAAAAAGTGTTCACGTGCTTAGAGAGAGGTGTCGATAAAAACAAAATACAGAGATAGAAGCATCATCCATATTATTACAACAGCAATAAGCTTTATCATAAAACTTTTATCATATAACTTCTCATCAGCAAGTAACAATTCATCACAACATCGAAGTTTAGAGCATAAACCTTATTGAAAACCAATAGACTATGTTCTTAGTCAACTTTGCAACTACAATTCATCATATTTTTAGGAAGGGTCACGTATTGGAGCCTTTTGGCAAGTCCACATACTCAACCATCATATGGCCTTCCATGATTGCTAACTCTCACCGCATACACATGAGCAAAAAGTTTCAACCAGACACATAGAAAGATAGGGGCTTATAATTTCGCCTCCCAACGTATTCACCTCAAGGGTGATGTCAACAATAATAACTCATGCCCACCCATATCCAACTGGATATATGTGCCTAGATCTTTCCTCGCCACATGGTGCTTGCTAAAAGAGAAAATGATAAAAAAGAATAGAGAAGAATACTTTGACTCTTGCATAAAAGTAAATTCACAAAAGTAAAAGATAGGCCCTTCACAGAGGGAAGCAGAGGTTTCCGTGCACTTTTTGGTTGTATGCTCAATATCTTAGTGCAAAAAGAATGTCACGTTGTATTGCCCCTTGTGATGGCAACCTTTATTATGCAATCTGTCGCTTTTATTATTTTTCCATCACAAGTTCGTACAACGCTCAATTTTCTCTTACACTAAATGATCTAACACATTTAGAAGAAATTTTTATTGTTTTTTTTGCACCGATGGCAACTTACTTGAAGGATCTTACTCAATCCATAGGTAGGTATGGTGGTCTCTCAAAACAAGATTTGGGTTTAGGGGTTTTGGATGCAAAAGTAGTATCTTTACTTAGTGCAGAATTTTTGGCTAGCAAAGATGTTGAGCAAGCACCACATATTAAAGGATCTATGACAATATAACTTCTATGTGAATATGAACAAACATAAATCATTATGTTGTCTTCCTTGTCCAACGTAAACAATTTTGGCATATAATATTTTGATGGGGGCTCACAATCATAAAAGATGTCCAAGATAGTGTATTTGCATGCGAATCTTCTCTTCCCTTATTAATTCTTTCATGAATTTCATTATTGACCAATGCTATGTTTGTCAATCTCCAATAAATTTTGCCACTTATAATTTTCCTTATGTGATGTCATTACTTACCATAAGATTAGCATATGATCTTTTTCATTTATTTCCTTTCTTTTTATTGAGATATAAAAGTAAAGAAACAAAACTCAAACTACTCTTTATTATATATCTCGCACACAATTACATTGAAAGATAGATCACTAAGAAAACACTCGAAAAGAAAGGATCGAACTAAAACTTTTATTCAACTAAATCAAAAGATAACTAAAGATCAAACTAAAATAGATAAGTGCAAAGATAATGGTGGTGATACGATATCGGGACACCTCCCCCAAGCTTGGCACAGGCCAAGGGGAACTCAAGTCTCCTTTGGTGATGAAGAAGGTGGTGGAGGTGATGAGGTAGTAGTGATCTTGTCCTTCTCTTTCTCCAGCTTGCGTATGAGGGTGAAATTATCCATCCTCAACTCATCATTCTCTATCGCAAGCTTTATTATCCTTTTGCATAATGCCTCTTTGATTTCTTGCTTAAAGCGAGGAGGGACTGGTTCATCTTCATCTACCTCATCGGTGAACCATATATAGGGATAGGTATCCTTGAAGATATTTTTATCTAAAGGTCTATAAGAAACTGGGCAATCCTCCTCTGAATCTTGAGACGGCATATTTTCAGATCTGTCAGAAAAATAGCAAGAAAGAATAATGAGAGATTTCTCTGTGATACAATGTTCAATACATTCCGGGTGGTATATAAAGTTTTTATCTTGGGAAACAAGCAAACGGGAGAAAAAACAGAGCCTGGAAGGTTCCCGAGGTGGGTACAATCCACCTGGGCGCGCGAGGGGGCCCAGGCGCACCCTGGTATCTTGTGCCCTCCTCGGGTTCCTTCATGGTTGTTTCTTATTTTCCTAATTTTTAAAATATTCCAAAACTAACAGAAAATATTTTTGCGGATTTTTCGGAGTCCGTTTACTTACCGTATCATGTACCTCCTCTTTTTCTGTAATTCTAGAGTGTTCCGAAAGGTTTCTTTTATGTGTTCCTCCGGTGGAGATATAATGTTTACTTCTTTGCCCATTGACCATCGTCGGGTTAGTACCTCCTCGATGGCTCCAGAACGATAAACCTCTCCGATGATATATGGTCCTTCCCATTTAGAGAGGAGCTTTCCTGCAAAGAATCTGAAATGGGAGTTGTACAAAAGGACATATTCACCAACTTTAAATTCCCGTTTTTGGATTCTTTTGTCATGCCGTCTTTTATTTTATTTTCTTTAAACAACTTGGCATTTTCATAAGCTTGGGTTCTCCATTCATCTAGTGAGCTAATATCAAATAACCTCTTTTCACCGGCAAGTTTGAAATTATAGTTGAGTTCTTTAATTGCCCAATAAGCTTTGTGTGCTAACTCAAGAGGCAAATGACAAGCTTTTCCATAAACTATTTTGTAAGGAGACATACCCATAGGATTTTTATATGATGTTCTGTAGGACCAATTCTTTCAGGACCTATTAACAGTTTTTTGTAATATTAGTTTTATTTCTCTATTGCTAAGTTCAACTTGACCACTAGATTGAGGATGATAGGGTGATGCAATTCTATGGTTAACATCATACTTAGCAAGCATTTTCCGGAAAGCACCATGAATAAAGTGTGAACCACCATCAATCATTAAATATCTAGGGACTCGAAACCTTGGGAAAATAACTTCTTTAAGCATTTTAATGGAAGTGTTGTGATCAGCACTACTAGTTGGAATAGCTTCTACCCACTTAGTGACATAATCAACAGCAACAAAAATATGTGTATACCCATTAGAGGAAGGAAAAGGTCCCATATAATCAAAACCCCAAGCATCAAATGGTTCAACAACAAGTGAATAATTCATAGGCATTTCTTGACGCTTACCGATATTACCAATTCTTCAGCATTCATCACAAGATAAGACAAACTTATGGTCATCCTTGAAGCGAGTAGGACAATAATAACCAGATTGCAATACCTTGTGAGCAGTTCTATCTCCCGCATGATGCCCTCCATAAGCTTCGGAGTGACATTTCTGTAGGATTTGTCCCTGTTCATGCTCAGGTACACAACGTATAATAATACCATCTACTCCTTGTTTATAAAGATGTGGGTCATCCCAAAACTAATGTCTTAAATCATAGAAGAAAATTTTCTTTTGTTGGTATGTGAAGCTAGGTGGTATATATTTAGCAACAATATAATTAGCATAGTCAGCATACCAAGGAGTGTTAGGAGAAACATTTATTGCAGCTAATTATTCATCAGGGAGGCTATCATCAATAGGTAGTGGGTCATAAAGGATATTATCTAACCTAGATAAGTTATCAGCTACGGGGTTCTCAGCTCCTTCCCTATCAGTTATATGTAAATCGAATTCTTGTAGCAAGAGAACCCACCTAATGAGTCTAGGTTTAGCATCTTTATTTTCAATAAGATATTTCATAGCAGCATGATCGGTGTGAAGAGTAACTTTAGAATCAGCAATGTAAGATCTGAATTTGTCACAAGCAAACGCAACTGCTAAAAATTATTTTTCTATAGTCGCATAATTTCTTTGGGCACTGTCTAGAGTTTTGCTAGCATAATGGATAACATTTAGTTTCTTATCAACTCTTTGTCCTAAAACAACACCAATAGCATAATCACTAGCATCACACATAATTTCAAAAGGCAAGTTCCAATCAGGTGGTTGAACAATATGTGCAGAAATTAAGGCTTTCTTAAGTGTTTCAAAGGCTTCTACACAATCATCATCAAAAACAAATGGAACATCCTTTTGTAAAATATTTGTAAGAGGCATAGAAATTTAAGAGAAGTCTTTAATAAATCTCCTATAGGAACCAACATGACCAAGGAAACTACAAATAATTTTAATACCTTTGGGGCATGGCATTTTCTCAATTGCATCAACCTTAGCTTTATCCACCTCAATACCTCGTTCAGAAATTTTATGCCCCAAGACAATACCTTCATTAACCATAAAGTGGCACTTCTCCCAATTCAAGACAAGATTGGTTTGCTCACATATCTACAAAACTCGATCAAGGTTGCTTAAGCAATCATCAAAAGAAGTTCCATACACAGAAAAATCATCCATGAAAACCTCAACAATCTTTTCACAAAAATCAGAGGATATAGCAGTCATACATCTTTGAAAGGTAGCGGATGCATTGCATGAACAAAAAGGCATACATCTATGAGCATAAGTTCCAAAAGGGCAAGTAAAGGTGGTTTTATCTTGATCAGGTTATGAAACAGGTATTTGAGAAAAACGAGAATACCCATCAAGAAGACAAAAGTGTGTGTGCTTAGACAGTCTTTCTAACATTTGATCAATAAAAGGCAAAGGGTAATGATCTTTTCTAGTTGCTTTATTTAATTTTTCTAAAGTCAATTACCATTCTATAGCCAATAACAATTCTTTGTGGAATAAGTTCATTCTTTTCATTAGGAACAACAGTAATACCTCCCTTCATAGGGACACAATGAATGGGACTTACCCACTATCAGCTATGGGATAGATTATACCTGCTTCCAGAAGCTTTAGTATGTCAGTTCTTACCACTTCTTTCATCTTAGGATTCAAACGTCGTTGATGATCAACAACGGGTTTAGCATCAGGTTCTATATTAATCTTGTGCTGATAGAGAGTGGGACTAATGCCCTTAAGATCATCAAATATCCAATAGAAGCTCGGTGCTTCTTTAGAATTTTCAATAATCTCTCTTCCTCATGTTCTGAAAGGTTAGCAATAATAACAAAAGGATATATCTTTTTCTCATCAAGATAAGCATATTTCAAAGTGTCAGGCAATTGTTTTATATCGAACACAGGATCACCTTTAGGTGGAGGTAGACCTCCTAGAGTTTCAATAGGCAAATTGTGTTTAAGCAGAGGTCGTTGTTCAAAGAAGATTTTGTCCATCTCTTTTCTTTCATGCATATGCATATCATTTTCATGGTTTAGCAAATATTGTTCTTGTGGATCAGTAGGAGGTACAGAAATAGAAGCAAGACCAATTATTTCATCTTTACAAGGCAATTCTTTCTTATGATGTTTTCTACTGAACTCGGAAAAATTAAACTCATGAGACTCAAAACCAAACCTAGCACTGACGGTTTGTTTCTCACAATCTATTTTAGCATTAACGGTGTTCAAGAAAGGTCTACCATAGATAATGGGACAAAAGTCATCTTGTGGGGAACCAAGAACTAGAAAATTAGTAGGATATTTTATTTTCCCACACAAGACTTCGACATCTCTAACAATCCCAAGTCGTGTGATGGTATCTCTATTAGCAAGTTTAATAGTAACATCTATGTCCTCTACTTCAGCGGGCACTATGTCATTCATAATTTATTGATATAATGTAAAAGGAATAGCACTCACGCTAACACCTAAGTCACATAAACTATGATAACACTGATCTCCTATTTTGGTTGAGATAACATGCATGCCAACAACAGGTCTATGTTTATCTTTTTCATCGGGTTTGGCAATTGTAGCAGCTTCATCACAGAAGTAAATAACATGCCCATCAATATTTTCTACCAAGAGATCTTTAACCATAGCAACACTAGGTTCTACTTTGATTTGTTTTGATGGTTTAGGTGCTCTAATATTGCTTTTATTGACCACAGTTGAGACCTTAGCATGTTCCTTTAACCTAACAGGAAAAGGTGGTCTTTCAATATAAGCAGTAGGTACAGCTAGATCAACATTGTAAATAATAGTTTCATCCTTAGCTAATACTGGCTCTTTAATTTCTACTTTGATAGGTGGATGATATTTAAACCACTTCTCCTTAGGGAGATCAATATGAGTAGCAAATGATTCATAGAATGAGGCTACTATCTCAGAGTCAAGTCCATATTTAGTGCTAAACTTTTCAAAAGTGAAGGAAATATGCCCTAGAGGCAATAATAATGTTATTATTTTACTTCCTTATATCATGATAAATGTTTATTATTCATGCTAGAATTGTATTATCCGGAAACATAATACTTGTGTGAATACATAGACAACCTAAACGTCACTAGTATGCCTCTACTTGACTAGCTCGTTAATCAAAGATGGTTATGTTTCCTAACCATAGACATGTGTTGTCATCTGATCAACGGGATCACATTATTAGAAGAATGATGTGATTGACATGACCCATTCCATTAGCTTAGCACCCGATCGTTTAGTATGTTGCTATTGCTTTCTTCATGACTTATACATGTTCCTATGACTATGAGATTATGCAACTCCCGTTTGCCGGAGGAACAATTTGTGTGCTACCAAACGTCACAACGTAACTGGGTGATTATAAAGGAGCTCTACAGGTGTCTCCAGAGGTAAATGTTGGGTTGGCGTATTTCGAGATTAGGATTTGTCACTCCGATTGTCGGAGAGGTATCTCTGGGCCCTCTCGGTAATGCACATCACATAAGCCTTGCAAGCATTGCAACTAATGAGTTGGTTGCGAGATGATGTATTACGAAATGAGTAAAGAGACTTGCCGGTAACGAGATTGAACTAGGTATTGAGATACCGACGATCGAATCTCGGGCAAGTAACATACCGATGACAAAGGGAACAACGTATGTTGTTATGCGGTCTGGCCGATAAAGATCTTCGTAGAATATGTGGGAGCCAATATGAGCATCCAGGTTCCGCTATTGGTTATTGACCGGAGACATGTCTCGGTCATGTCTACATTGTTCTCGAACCCGTAGGGTCCGCACGCTTAAGGTTTTGATGACAGTTATATTATGAGTTTATGAGTTTTGATGTACCGAAGTTAGTTCGGAGTCCCGGATGTGATCACGGACATAACGAGGAGTCTCTAAATGGTCAAGACATAAAGATTGATATATTGGATGGCTATATTCGGACACCGGAAGTGTTCCGGGTGATTTTGGAGAAAACCGGAGAGCCGGAGGGTTACCGGAACCCTACCGGGAGTAGTAATGGGCCATATGGGCCTTAGTGGAGAGAGAGAAGGGCGCCAGGCTGGGCCACGTGCCTCCTCCCCCCTTGGTCCGAATTGGACTAGGAGAGGGGGGCGGCGCCCCCCTTTCCTTCTCCCTCCCCACTTCTTTCCCCCTCCTAGTAGGAGTCCTACTCCTACTAGGAGGAGGACTCCTCCTGGCGCGCCTATAGGGGCCGGCCGACCTCCTCCCCTTGCTCCTTTATATACGGGGGCAGGGGGCACCCCTAGACACACAAGTTGATCCACGTGATTGTTTTCTTAGCCGTGTGCGGTGCCCCCTTCCACCATAATCCTCGATAATATTGTAGCGGTGCTTAGGCGAAGCCCTGCGACGATAGAACATCAAGATCGTCACCACGCCGTCGTGCTGACGGAACTCTTCCCCGACACTTTGCTGGACCGGAGTCCGAGGATCGTCATCGAGCTAAACGTGTGCTAAAACTCGGAGGTGCCGTAGTTTTGGTGCTTGATTGGTCGGGCCGTGAAGACGTACGACTACATCAACCGCGTTGTGCTAACGCTTCCGCTGTCGGTCTACAAGGGTACGTAGATCACACTCTCCCCTCGTTGTTATGCATCACCATGATCTTGCGTGTGCGTAGAATTTTTTTTGAAATTACTACGTTCCCCAACAAAAAGCATCGGCATTCATAAAAGATTTAACACAATCAAACTCAAGATTAATACATGACTCTTTACCTTCGTCGAGTTCCCAATCTTCAGAGTTGCGTTTAATTCTTTCTAAGAGATCCCACCTGAATTCAATAGCCTTCTTCATAAAAGAACCAACACAAGAAGTATCGAGCATGGATTGATCATCATGAGAAAGCCGAGCATAAAAGTTTTGAATAATAATTTATGTCGGGAGATCATGATTGGGGCATGAATATAACATTGACTTAAGCCTGCCCCAAGCTACAGAGATACTTTCACCTTCATGAGGCCAAAAATTATATATATAATTCTGATCACAATAAACTAGATGCATAGGATAATTTTTCTTGGTCAAATTCCAATTTCAATCGATTCCAGTTCCAAGATCCAATATCATCGCATAGCGTATACCATGTCAATGCCTTTCCTCTAAAAGATAAAGGGAAAAACTTCTTCTTAGCTTCATCTCCGGATAAACCTGCAAGCTTAATCCACAAATTTCATCCACATATATCAAGTGCATATCAGGATGTTCAGTTCCATCTCCTGCATAAGGATTAGCTAGCAGTTGTTCTATCATACCTCAAGGAATTTCGTAACCAATATTTTCAATAAGTGCAGTAGGTTGAGGGGCAATTAATTGTGGTTCCAGTCAAGGTGAAGATACCCCGAACAAACCCCTCAAAGGATTGCTCTCCATAGTAACAAGTGACAAAAAAATTCAGCACGTAGTAATAATTTTTCATTACCAATTTCCACTTACCAAGAGCGCTTCACTCCCCGGCAACGGCGCCAGAAAATAGCCTTGATGACCCACAAGTATACGGGATCAATCATAGTCCTTTCGTAAGTAAGAGTGTCGAACCCAACAAGGAGCAGAAGGAAATGACAAGTGGTTTCCAGCAAGATATTTTCTACAAGCACTGAAATTGTCGGTAACAAGTAGTTTGATACAATTTGTAATGAGCAAGTAACGGTAACAGTAAATAAAGTGCAGCAAGGTAGCCTGTCGGTGTCAAAACCGGCGGATCTCGGGTAGGGGGTCCCGAACTGTGCGTCTAAGGCGGATGGTAACAGGAGGCAGGGGACACGATGTTTACCCAGGTTCGGGCCCTCTTGATGGAGGTAATACCCTACGTCCTGCTTGATTGTTCTTGATGATATGAGTATTACAAGAGTTGATCTACCACGAGATCGTAGAGGCTAAACCCTAGAAGCTAGCCTATGGTATGATTGTATGTTGTCCTACGGACTAAACCCTCCGATTTATATAGACACCGGAGGGGGCTAGGGTTACACAAGGTCGGTTACAAGGGAGGAGATATACATATCCGTATTGCCTAGCTTGCCTTCCATGCCAAGGAGAGTTCCATCCGGACACGAGACGAAGTCTTCAATCTTGTATCTTCATAGTCCAACAGTCCGGCCAAAGGATATAGTCCGGCTGTCCGGAGACCCCTAATCCAGGACTCCCTTAGTAGCCACTGAACCAGGCTTCAATGATGATGAGTCCTGCACGCAGTATTGTCTTCGGCATTGCAAGGCGGGTTCTTCTCCAAATCATGAATATCTACTAAGTAGTGTCCGGCTCCCATAAATGTTGGACTTCTTGGCCTCTGCGCCCAATAAGGGCCATCTTCCACGCGTCGAGCGAATGCGAGGAGCCAGGGCATTTTTACATTCGCCTCCCTAGCCAGGTACATGAATCGTCTATTAAAGGGATGGGTATTCTTAGATCCAATCCACACCATCCTCCCACGGCGAGAATCCATCGGAGCGCGCTCGGAAAAATCCATTCCATCATGGCCGGCCACCGCAGCTCCTCCTCCTGCCCCCATAGCCCTAAGCCCGGTGATTGGGACAGGTTTTCTGTCCCGCACAGCCGATTAGTAGAGTTGCAGACCTAGGGATTTCTCCCTCCAACGTATATGGTCCCCGTCTGAGCCGGGCTCGCCACCTATAATGGCGGGGAGCAAGCGGGGAGCTTCCCCAGTCCCTCTAAGGGGGAACGGGTATGCCTTGTCCCTTACTTACTAAGGGGACTCGGATTTCCAATTCATCCGTTCCTCCGTGGGCTCCTGGAGTTTTACGGCCTCCAACTGCATAATTTCACCCCTGCTTCCATATTACACATCACCGGTTATGTTGCCCTTTGTGAGCTGTTTCTGGGCTGCGAGGCTCATTTCGAGCTGTGGAAAAGGTTATTTTGCGTGCCCCGCACACAGAAGGGGTCACTTTATCAGGTGGGCGGAGCCGAAATATGGCGCATCGCCGAGACCGGATACCTGTCCGGTACTCCGAAGAAGACGTCCGAAGATTGGCCTTTGGAGTGGTTTTACATGGAGGGCGTCCCCCTTCCAGACCCTGTTCGGCGGGGTCTTCCTGAGTTCAGCAATGCTCCTCTGAAGAAACGCCGAAGTTGGCATCCATGGAGCCCCCAGGAGGAAGACAACGGAGAAGTCCTTTACCTGATGAACCGGATTAAAGCGCTGGCTCAATCAGGATTGGCAATAATCGAGGTTATGTCAATATGCATAATGCGGGGAGTGCAGCCACTTCATATCGAGGGCACCCCCTGTGGTGTTTTAACAGGGAAGATGATGCCACCCGTTGCGGGCGTAAGGGACCGGACTCCGCTGCTGCTTTAGCAAAAATTCTGTCCGAGTTGTTTAAGGGAGAGGAAGAGGAGTTCATCTGTATCAAGCCATGGGATGGATTCTCCATGTACAACCCTCCAAGTTGGGTGAGTTGTACCTCTTTACTCCCATCCTTCCCGCATTCTTCGTTGTAGATACTCACCTTGCCATTTCACGACAGGAACTGCGAAAAGCTGTAAGGGAGGTCGACAGCCCACCTCCACAACCAGAGGACCCTGGCCGGGCCCTCGATCCCAGACTCGAAGAGGATCCGGACATATTCGTGGAGCTGATAGATGGGCAATTCTACCAATTGAGTTGTGATGATGCCATGGTGGCCATAACGGCACTACTCCCTGTGTCGCACATAAGAAAAACCAAAAGTCCCAACTCCCAAAAAGGATCCCCTTTTATGCACCTCGCCTACCGTACACATATGGTGTTTTACAGGGAAGGCATTCGGGACACCGTGCCGAACCCGCAGCAACTCGCCAACAAGAGGCACTGAAGCCGGGTAGGCCAAAAAGGAAGGTGGTCAGGACGGAGACGCCGGCACAAAGGTATGACGCAAAACCTCACTCCGTGGTTGTTGTCTTACTTAAAATATATGACGTCCGTGTTTCTTAGCAGAAAAAATGCTCGCCGGACTATATCCGGAGAGGCTGTTGATCATGCCTCGACCAGTCGGGCTCCAGGGCCGGACATGGAGGCGGAAGCTAACGCGGGGCAGACGCCAGATGATCCTCCTACAGAGGATGCGGACAGACTATCCGCTACAAATTCCGAAGTGGAGAGCGCCATGAATCACAGGCGTCGCCGGGCCATACTCCGTGACGCTTGTCTCTCGCCAGAGGCATTTGATGCCTTCAATTCCGGAGACGCATACATCCGTGCTGCTCAAAATGGTCTAGCCAGAGCCACGGACCAGTATGTAAGGGATATACGGGTAAGCAAATCTGACGATTATATGTATCAGTAGCCCCTGAGACTTTAAACAGTTGAGGCAACTGGTTTAAGGATCATTATTTGTGCAGGTTCTTACAGAGAAGAATTCCCAATTGTCTCAAGAGCTGGACAAGTGCAAGGCCCAGCTAGGGGCCGCTGTTGCCGCGTTGAAGGAGTCAGAGAAGGGTCCCCCTGGTAACACTTGTATCTATTGCAAAGAATACGGGTACTAGGTAGTATGCGGCATGTATGCAAACCTAACAATAGATGTTGCAGGTGGCCCTGGAGTGAATCCGGAGGCCGTGGAGGCGGATGCGACACGTGATGATCGACAGCGAAATTCTAGCGAGCGTGTGCTGATGCGAGTCAGGCAGGAGAAAAATGATCTCCAAGATGCCAATATTCGGCTGGGCGTGGAACTGAAAGATGTCCGAGCCCAGCTTGCGGACTCCGTGAAGGAGAATAAACGGCTTCGGCGCGACATTTTTAGTAAGTGCTTGAACGAACTTTTAAAGGAGTTCGGCGAAGAAGCCGACTAACAACGTTATGTCTGCAGGTATGCTGACGGGTCGTCCCGCGGAGGAGATGCCTGGGTCTTCGGGTGATCTTCTACCAGAGCTCTCACAACTGCACGAGCAAGTTCGGCAGGTGATGCAGGGTATTGCCCAAGCCTTGTGGCCATCCGCGTCCCCGCCAGGAGGCATGGGGGAGCTTATAGAGAAGCTCAAGGGAGCGTGGCGGCGCTTCCGATTATGGAAGATATCAGCCTGCCGACAAGGTGCAAGGGAAGCCTGGGCTATGGTGAAGACACGATATACCAAAGCGGACCCAAACCACATGGTCGAGGTCGGACCTATGGGGCCCGATGGGAAAGAGATCCCCGTCAGTTTAGTGTATGATCAAGTAGAATTAGCCGCAAACTATTCCCAACAGGATTCTAGGCTAGACAGCATGTTGGATGGTATAGAAGAAGAATTGAATCAGTCTTAGCGACTGTGTAATTCAAGTGACATATGTAATGTCCCTAGCCGGATTGTAAATCATTTGTCATGGCGGACCTTTTTGCTTCGACCTCTGGACCCAACGGTCTGGAGTGTATCCGAATACCCGCTCGGTTATGTAAAAAACGGGGCATGCATGGAGACCGGGCGTAGGGGTCATAAGTGCTTGAACAGACAAGTACCCAACTAGTTATGTTATATTACATGGGTAGTAAGAAACATCTTCCAGGGAGAATAGTTCTGTTAAGGGTTCCTTTCCCTGGGTATGCATGCCCTAATGTGCATGTCCGAACTGCGAAAAGAGACGCAGGATATAAACATCTGGGGGCATGTTTCGAATTAGATAAAAGTCATCTTTTATTCACCGACCGGATATTCCCTTAAGAACGCTAGCTTTCGGCTTCACCCAGTCTAAGGTACACATCCGGCTGACCCGGCAGTAACAATCGCAGAGGTGCTCCCCTTATGCCCTAGCCGAATTAACAGGAACGTAGGGCATAAATACAAGAGCCAGGAAACCCAGCTTGGCCAAAACATAAGTCATATCGATGCATATAATGGCGAAAAAAGGTACATGCAGAAGAATAACACATGTATGGGACGTAAAGCCCAAGAAAAAAGTTAGATTAAGCTTCTGTATAAGAAGCCCCCAGGTATAATGAGCGCGATTAGCGCGTCAAGATTGTGTAACCAGGACACAAGTATAGACTTGAAGGGCCTTGAAGAGAGTAAAAAGGGAGAAAGAGAGAAAAGACAGATATGCAAAAAATTGACGGAGGTGAGGAGACGAACATAGAGTCCGACGCTAGGCGTAAAAACTTTGGAGTCTGACTGCATTCCATGGGTTTGGCTCGAGTCGATTATTCGATGCATCCCGTAGACGGTATGCTCCGCCGATCAGAACCTGGTCAATAATGAAGGGACCCTCCCATTTGGGCTTGAGCTTGTTCTTTTTCTTCTCCGGCAAGCGTAGAACTAGTTCACCGACGTTATAAGTTTTGGCCCGTACTTCTCTGCTTTGATACCTTCGAGCCTATTGCTGATAGAATGTGGAACGGGTCTTTGCCACGTCGCACTCCTCCTCCAAGGTATCCAAACTATCCTGCCGATCGAGCTTGGCCTCTTTTTCTTCGTACATGCGCACTCGAGGTGAGTCATGAATTATGTCGCAAGGCAGAACCGCCTCTGCGCTGTACACCATGAAGAACGGTGTGTATCCGGTAGTGCGATTCGGCGTGGTCCGCAGCCCCCATAGTACGGAGTCGAGCTCCTCTACCCAGTGCGTCTTTGACTCCTTTAAGGACCGCACTAATCTTGGTTTAATGCCGCTCATGATAAGACCATTCGCTTGCTCAACTTGACTGTTAGTTTGCGGGTGATAGACAGAAGCATAATCGAGCATGATGCCCATGTTGCTGCACCAAAGTTTCACCTCGTCGGCTGTAAAGTTTGTGCCGTTGTCAGTGATGATGCTGTGGGGGGCGCCATAATGGTGTACGACCCCGGATATGAAGTCTATCACCAGTCCGGATTCAACCGTTTTGACAGGTTTGGCTTCTATCCATTTGGTGAATTTATCCACCGTGACCAGTAAGTATTTTTTATTATGGGCTCCCCCTTTAGGGGGTCCGACCATATCAAGCCCCCAAGCCGCAAAGGGCCAAGTAATGGGGATTGTTTGGAGAGCGGTGGGCGGCATATGGCTTTGGTTTGCAAATAGCTGGCAACCGACGCAATGTTGGACCAGATGTTGTGCGTCTACCCGGGCCGTCGGCTAATAGAAACCTGTACGGAAGGCCTTGCTTACAAGGGCCCGGGCTGCGGTGTGATGGCCGCTGAGTCCGGCATGGATTTCTACCAAAAGCTTCCGCCCTTCCTCTTCGGAGATACACCTTTGAAGGACTACGGTAGTGCTTTTCTTATAAAGCTCTCCCTCATGGACCTTGTAGGCTTTAGATCGCCGCACTATGCAGTGTGCCTCATTTTGGTCATCGGGTAGTTCCTGCCTGGTTAGGTAGGCCAGGAATGGTTCTGTCCACGGGGTGATGACGGCCATTATTACATGGGCTGAAGGTGTTATTTCGATGGCAGAGCCTCCGATTGTGTCAGAGTGTTCGATATCTGGGGTTGTGGTCGGGTCCGGACTATTGTTGCCGGTGTCCCCTTCCCATACCACGGATTGTTTAAACAGTTTTTCCAGGAAGATGTTCGGTGGGACAGGGTCGCATTTAGCGCCGATACGGGCGAGGATGTCCGCCGCCTAGTTGTTTTCCTGAGCCACATGGTGGAATTCAATCCCCTCGAACCAATCTGACATTTTGAGGATGGCGTTGCGAGATGCCGCCATTTTCGGATCCTTGGCATCGAAGTCTCCATTTATTTGGGATATTGCGAGGTTTGAGTCCCCACGCACCTCCAGGCGTTGAATGCCCATGGAGACTGCCATCCGGAGACCGTGTAATAGGGCCTCATATTCGACTGCGTTATTGGAGTATGTATATAGTATTTGGAGTACGTATTGCACTGTATCTCTGGTGGGGGACGTCGGGACGACGCCAGCCCCCAGACCAGCCAACATTTTAGAGCCGTCGAAGTGCATGATCCAATTGGAGTATGCGTAGTACTCTTTAGGGAGTTCGGCTTCTGTCCATTCGGCTACGAAATCAGCCAGTACTTGCGACTTAATGGCTCGCCGTGGTTTATTATGTCGTTGAGTGGTACTTCGGAGGCCACCGTAATTGAACACTCTTGAAAGTAGTGTCGTAATTTTCGGGATGCCATGAATACCGCATATGCTACTTTTGATAATGTGGGTACCGTGATTTGCATGGAGTGAGGACGGTGGATACATAATATACTGGCTTTTGAAGTGGGAATTTATGTCCGTCCATCTCTCGTTCGACAACGAGCACTGCGCTTACAACTTGGTGAGTTGCTGCTATATATAATAGCATTGGTTCGCCAACAGTTGGTGCGGCCAAGATTGGGTTGGTGGCCAGGATGGCTTTTATTTCTTCTAGTCCGGCCGTGGCTGCGTCCGTCCACTCGAAGTGTTCGGTGCGCCGAAGAAGGCGATAAAGGGTAGTGCCTTTTCTCCTAGTCGGGAGATAAAGCGGCTTAAAGCCGCCACACATCCAGTTAACTTCTGGATTTGCTTGAGGTCAGTTGGGATGGCCAACTGTGACAGAGCTTGGATTTTGGCCGGATTTGCTTCAATTCCTCTGCTGGAGACGATAAAGCCCAGGAGCTTTCCGGCGGGTACGCCGAAAACGCATTTTTCCGAATTGAGCTTAATGTCGTATGTTCGGAGATTGTCGAACGTGAGCCTCAAGTCGTCTATTAAGGAGTCGACGTGTCTGGTTTTAAGGACCACATCGTCAATGTATGCCTCCACTGTTTTGTCGATCTGCTTTTCCAGGCATGTCTGAATCATGCGTTGATACGTTGCGCCGGCGTTTTTGAGCCCGGAGGGCATTGTGTTGAAACAAAAGGGGCCATATGGAGTGATAAATGTCGTTGCGGCTTGGTCGGACTCCGCCATCTTAATTTGGTGGTAACCGGAGTATGCGTCGAGGAAGCACAATGAGTCGTGTCCTGCGGTAGCGTCGATAATTTGATCGATGCGAGGGAGGGGAAAGGGATCCTTTGGGCAAGCCTTATTAAGGTCCTTGAAGTTGACGCATATGCGCTAGGATTTGTCCTTCTTTGGCACCATCACCAGGTTTGCTAGCCAGTCTGGATGCTTTATTTCTCTAATGAATCCGGCCTCTAGTAATTTGGCTAGCTCCTCTCCCATGGCTTGTCGCTTAGGTTCGGAGAAACGCCGAAGAATCTGCTTGACCGTCCTGAATCCTTTTAGAATGTTAAGGCTATGCTCGGCCAGCCTATGTGGGATTCCTGGCATGTCTGAAGGATGCCAGGTGAATATGTCCCAATTCTCGCGTAGGAACTCCCGTAGTGCAGTGTCTACGGCAGGGTTTAACTGTGCCCCAATGGACGCTGTTTTTGTGGGATCCGTTGGATGGACTTGGAATTTGACTATTTCATCCGCTGGTTTAAAGGAGGTGGACTTGGATCTTTTGTCTAGTATCACGTTGTCCTTGTCCACTGTGGAGCGCAGCTCGGTTAACTCCTCCGCCACAAGGGCTTCGGATAATGCCTCGAGGGCCAGTGCGGCTGTTTTGTTCTCGGCCCGGAGTGCTATGTCCGGATCACTAACTAGAGTGATGATTCCATTGGGTCCGGGCATTTTGAGCTTCATGTACCCGTAATGGGGTATGGCTTGGAAAATCGTGAATGCCTCTCGCCCTATAAGGGCGTGGTATCCGCTACTGAATGGGGCCACTTGGAATGTGATTTCTTCGGACCTGTAATTCTCTGGAGTGCCGAATACCACATATAGTGTGATTTTCCTAGCGCAACATGCCTCCCGACTAGGGATGATTCCTCGGAAGGTCGTGGTGCTTTGCTCAATACAATTGTTGTCTACTTCCATTTTTTGAAGAGTTTCCTCATAAATGAGGTTTAATCCGCTGCCATCGTCCATGAGCACTTTAGTGAGCCGAAAGCCGTCCACAATTGGACTGAGGACCAGAGCGGCTGGTGCTCGGGCTGTTTGGAATTTAGGTTCGTCACTGGCATTGAAAGTAATGGCCGTGTCGCTCCATGGATTTATTGCTGCTACATGGCAGACTTCGACAAGGTTGCGGAGTGCTCGCTTGCGCCTATTATTTGAGGCGAAGGTCTCAAAGACTGTTAATATTGTATTGTTATCCGTGGGAGGGTGTTCCGGGGTGTTTTGGATGAGGAGATCCTCACCGCTCTTGGCCACCTGCCGGAGTACCCAACATGCTCTAAGGCTATGTGTTGGTATGGTGTCCACCGTACTATGAATTTTGCAGGGCCCGTTAAGCCATCCCTCCAATACGGTTCCACGCCCTGTAGTGGGCTTTTGCTTCTTTGTAATTGAGTCGGGCGACTTATGAGAGTGCACCCTTTTAGTTCGGACTGGGGATTTTGTCAGAGTCGGATTGTCCCAAAATTGTGTTTGGGTTTTCCAGGCGCTTTCCATCGCACAGTATTTCCGTACTATGGCCGCCAAGTCAGCGAAGTGTGCTATGTCACGGCGACTTATGGCGTTAAGGATTCCCTTGTCCATGCAATTGTTGCAAAAGAACAAAATTGTGTCTTCCTCGCAACAGTCCTTGACCTTGTTCATTACAAGGAGGAATCTGGCCCAATAGTGATGTACCGTCTCTTGGGGCGCTTGCCTAATGTGGGAAAGATCGTCTGTATCTGGGTGGGTGGGTGGATTTAAGTCCAGACCTTGACCCAATCTGAGATCCTGGGGCAGGGGAGTTTCCGATCTTGGAAGTTCGGGCTCCGGGATGTTGCTCCGCGGGTTCGGCATGCGACCTAATTCTAGGTTCAGGGTTAGGGCGATGTCCTCCCGTGAGCGGGTATCCGGCTCGGAGAGCTCGGGAATCCGGACATGGCTCGTCCTCAGGATAGAGGGAGAACTGCCGCGTTGCTCCTCCACCACCGCTATTTGATGGGTGACCGGCGGAGAGTTAATCTCCCTTTGGTCAGGTTTAAGCCTGATCCGATCGTAGTCCATAGCGACTCCCAGAGCGGCGATGCGATCCAAGAGCTCGTTCAAAGAGGAGAGCTCCATTGGGTCTATCTGCTCGGCGAATTTTGAGCCGATGTGGAGGCTATTTTCGATGACCCGAGAAGTCATCGTCGGCGCAACGGCCGAGCAGGCGGTCATGACAAAGCCGCCTAGTCGGAGAGTTTGGCCTACAGCCAGGGCTCCCCCAGAAGTGATGTTGTCCTTGACAACGAGACGAGCCATCCCCCCTTATGATGATGGCATAGTGGAACACTCAATGAAAGCACCAATGTCGGTGTCAAAATCGGCGGATCTCGGGTAGGGGGTCCCGAACTGTGCGTCTAAGGCGGATGGTAACAGGAGGCAGGGGACACGATGTTTACCCAGGTTCGGTCCCTCTTGATGGAGGTAATACCCTACATCTTTCTTGATTGTTCTTAATGATATTAGTATTACAAGAGTTGATCTACCACGAGATCGTAGAGGCTAAACCCTAGAAGCTAGCCTATGGTATGATTGTATGTTGTCCTACGGACTAAACCCTTCAGTCTATGTAGACACCGAAGGGGGATAGGGTTACACGAGGTCGGTTACAAGGGAGGAGATATACATATCGGTATTGCCTAGCTTGCCTTCCACGCCAAGGAGAGTCCCATCCGGACATGAGACGAAGTCTTCAATCTTGTATCTTCATAGTCCAACAGTCCGGCCAAAGGATATAGTCCGGCTGTCCGGAGACCCCCTAATCCAGGACTCCCTCATAGCCCAATCCTTTTGTGGCAAAGGATAGGCAAAAATGGTCTCTTAGGATAAGCAAAGCGTTCTTGAGGGTACACGGAAATTTCATCTAGCCACTTTCATCATGTTGGTTTGATTCGTGTTCGCTACTTTGATAATTTGATATATGGGTGGACCGGTGCTTAGGAGATGTTCTTACTTGAACAAACCTCCTACTTATGATTAACCCCCTCGCAAGCATCCGCAACTACAAGAAAAGTAATAAGATAAAATCTAACCATAACATTAAACTTTTGGATCCAAATCAGCCCCTTACGAAGTAGCACATAAACTAGGGTTTAAGCTTCTGTCACTCTAGCAACCCATCATCTAATAACTACTCCACAATGCATTACCTTAGGCCGTAATAAGGTGAAGTGCCATGTAGTCGACGTTCACATGACACCACTAAGGGAATCACAACATACATATCATCAAAATATCGAACACATATCAAGTTCACATAATTACTTGCAATAAGATTTCTCCTGTGACCTCAAGAACAAAAGTAACTAGTCACAAATGATAATAACGCTCAAGATCATAGGGGTATTAAATAGCATAATGGATCTGAACATATAATCTTCCACCAAATAAACCATATAGTAATCAACTACAAGATGTAATCAACACTACTAGTCACGCACAAGTACCAATCTACGATCTGGTACAAAGATTGAACACAAGAGATGAACTAGGGTTTGAGAGGAGATGGTGCTATTGAAGATGTTGGATGGAGATTATCCTCCCAAAGATGGGAGAGTTGTTGGTGATGATGATGACAATGATTCCCCCCTCTGGGAGGGAAGTTCCCCCAGCGGAATCGCTCCGCCGGAGGGCAAAAGTGCTCCTGCTCAAGTTCCGCCTCGAGATGGAGGCGCTTCGTCCCGAAAGTCCTCCTCTTATTTTTTTTCTAGGTCAAAATGAGTTATGTACCAAAAGATGGGCACCGGAGGTGGGCCGAGGGGGTAACAACCCGCCAGGGCCCCTAGGCAAAATCCATTAGGTTCGAGGCTACTGAGGATGATATACCCACTAAAGAACCTGCTGAAGAAGTTATTCCAGACAATGAAGAAAATCATACTAGTGCACCTGAGGAAAATGGCTATGAAGAAAATGCTCAGCCCAATCAAAGTCGTCAACGTGCTCATCCTCGCGTGTTAAATGAAGTGCAGACTGACAAAATTCTCGGTGACATCAATGCACCAGGTCCCCTCACTCGCTCAAAAGCTTCACATTTGTCTAACTTTTGTGCACACTTCGCTTTTGTCTCTATCACAGAGCCCACCAAAGTTGATGAAGCATTTCTGGAGCCTGAATGGATTCAAGCAATGCAAGAGGAATTACATCAATTCGTGCTCAACAATGTGTGGGAATTTGTCAAGCGACCAGATCCTCGCAAGCACAATGTCATATGTACCAAGTGGATCTACCGCAACAAGAAAGACGAAAATGGCCTAGTGGTGAGGAATAAGGCTCGTCTTGTAGCTCAGGGCTACACATAGGTTGAAGCAATTGATTTCGATGAAACTTTTGCACCTGTTGCTAGACTTGAAGCTATTCGTAGATTGCTTGCTTATGCTAACCATCACAATATCATCTTATATCAAATGGATGTGAAAAGTGCATTCCTCAATGGTAAGCTTGAGGAAGAAGTATATGTTGCTTAACCACCAGGTTTTGAAGACCCTAAGCATCCCGACAAAGTCTTCAGACTCAACAAGGCCCTTTATGGCTTCAAGCAGGCCCCTCAGGCGTGGTATGACACACTGAAGGAATTCCTCATGAAGAAAGGCTACAAACCCGGTTCACTTGACCCAACTCTTTTCACAAAAACTTACGATGATGAATTAATCATGTGCCAAATATACGTGGTTGATATTATCTTTGGCTATGCTGAAAAACGTTACAGTGACGAATTTTCTTATATGATGAGTGAAGAATATCAAATGTCTATGATGGGAGAATTGAAATTCTTCTTAGGTCTTCAAATTCGTCAACAACACAATGGCATCTTCATATCTCAAGAGAAATAAATCAAGGATGTTCTGAGGAAATTCGGCATGCAAGATTGCAAAGGCGTCAAAATCCCTATGCCCATAAATGGCTAACTCTGCACCGGCGAAAATGGTAAAGATTTCGATCAAAAGGTATACTACTCCATGATTGGCTCCTTATTGTACCTATGTGTATCTAGGCCAAATATTTTGCTTAGTGTTTGCATGTGTGCCCGTTTTCAAGCTACACTGAAGGAATCACACCACAAGGCTATCAAACAAATTCTTTGATTCTATAGCTCACACTCCAACACTTGGATTATGGTATCCCAAGGGCTCGGCTTTTGATCTCATTGGACATTCCGACTCTGAATATGCTGGTGATCGGGAGGGATGTAATTTTTTGTGACATGCATAAACATTTGTTAGTTAAATCTTTGGTCAGAATTTGGCACAAATTACAAAGGGGCCAATAAACCAGGACGGAGGTAGTACGCTAATCACACACGGTTCCCAAATTGGAACTGTGTGTAATGACTTTCATTTCCCAGTTACGTCAATCACACACGGTTGCCTCTAGCAAACCATTGCCTCTGAAACTCTTTGTGGGACAGAAAGCCCTCACCACCCAATTCAAAAAAGAAAAAAGAAAACTCTCACCATCCCCACGTCACAAAAACCCTCACCCTCACCCCGCCCGCCACCCCCTCCGGTCCCCATTCACACCTGCTCAAGCTCCTCTACGACTCTGCATGGCACCGCCTATCGCTGCGGTAACCACTTAGCTCGACGCCTATCACCGCCGCCAGGTTGCCGACAAACCCCACCGCATTTCACGACTTACGCTTGCTCCCACCTATCACCATCGACTTTCTTGATGCTGCTCGCAGTTGACTAATTGTGGCTTGAAGCTACGTCGATATTTCCCCAAAGAGGAAGGGATGATGCAGCACATTAGTGGTAGGTATTTCCCTCAGATATGAAACCAAGGTTATCGAACCAGTAGGAGAACCAAGCAACACAACGTAAACAACACCTACACACAAATAACAACTACTCACAACCCGACGTGTAAAAGGGGTTTTCAATCCCTTTCGGGTAGCGGCGGCCCAAGATGGGCAAACAGACGTGAATAAAATTGTAGTAGATTGATAGATCAAACGCCAAATAAAATAAATAAGAATAAAATGCAACAAGGCATTTTTGTATTTTTGGTTTAATAGATCTGAAAATAAAAGCAAAGGAAAAGTAGATCGCAAAGGCAAATAATATGAGAAAGAGACCCGGGGGCCGTAGGTTTCACTAGTGGCTTCTCTTGAGAAAAATAGCAAACGGTGGGTAAACTAATTATTGTTGGGCAATTGATAGAACTTCAAATAATCATGACGATATCCAAGAAATGATCATTATATAGGCATCACGTCCAAGATTAGTAGACCGACTCCTGCCTGCATCTACTACTATTACTCAACACATCAACTGTTATCCAGCATGCATCTAGTGTATTAAGTTCATGGAGAAATGGAGTAATGCAATAAGAACAATGACATGATGTAGACAAGATCTATCTATGTAGAGATAGACCCCATCGTTTTATCCTTAGTAGCAGCGATACGTACATGTCGGTTCCCCTTTTGTAACTGGGATCAAGCACCATAAGATCGAACCCACTACAAAGCACCTCTTCCCATTGCAAGATAAATAGATCAAGTTGGCCAAACAAAACCCAAATATCGGAGAAGAAATATGAGGATATAAGCAATCATGCATATAAGAGATCAAAGAAGATTCAAATAACTTTCATGGATATAAAAAGATAGATCTGATCATAAACTTAAAGTTCATCGGATCCCAACAAACACACCGCAGAAAGAGTTACATCATATGGATCTCCAAGAGACCATTGTATTGAGAATCAAACGAGAGAGAGGAAGCCATCTAGCTACTGACTACGGACCCGAAGATCTACAAAGAACTACTCACGCATCATCGAAGAGGCACCAATGGAATTGGTGAACCCCTCCGTGAAGTTGTCTAGATTGGATCTGGTGGTTCTAGACACTGCGGCGGCTGGAATTGATTTTCGTCGACACCCCTAGGGTTTCTGGAATAGTGGGGTATTTATAGAGCAAAGAGGTGGTCCAGGGGGGCACCCGAGGTGGGCACAACCCACCAGGGCGTGCCTGGGCCTCCTGTGTTGGGGAACGCAGTAATTTCAAAATTTTCCTACGGACACGCAAGATCATGGTGATGCATAGCAACAAGAGGGGAGAGTGTTGTCCACGTACCCTCGTAGATAGTAAGCGGAAGCGTTATGAGAACGTGGTTGATGTAGTCGTACGTCTCTATGATCCGACCGATCCAAGTACCGAACGTACGGCACCTCCGAGTTCAGCACACGTTCAGCTCGATGACGTCCCACGAACTCCGATCCAGCAGAGCTTCAAGGGAGAGTTCCGTCAGCATGACGGCGTGATGATGGTGATGATGATGCTACCGACGCAGGGGTTCGCCTAAGCACCGCTACGATATGACCGAGGTGGATTATGGTGGAGGGTGCACCGCACACGGCTAAAAGATCAACTGATCAACTTGTGTATCTATGGGGTGCCCCCTGGCCACGTGTATAAAGGAGGGAGGAGGAGGAGGCCGGCCCTAGAGGGGCACGCCAAGTGTGGGGAGTGCTACTAGGACTCCCAAGTCCTAGTAGGATTCCCCTTTTCCTTTCCGGAGTAGGAGAGAAGAAAGAAGGAAAGAGAGAGGGAGTAGGAAAGGGCAAGGGGGCGCCGCCCCCTTTCCCTTAGTCCAATTCGGACCCATGGGGGGGTGCCTCCTTCCCTTTGGCATGCCTCCTCTATTCCCGTATGGCCCAATAAGTCTCAATACTTCTCCCAGCGAATTCCCGTAACTCTACGGTACTCCGAAAAATACCCGAATCACTCGGAACCTTTCCGATGTCCGAATATAGCCTTCCAATATATCGATCTTTATGTCTCGACCATTTTGAGACTCCTCGTCATGTCCCCGATCTCATCCGGGACTCCGAACAAACTTTGGTCATTGTCGGTGTCAAAACCGGCGGATCTTGGGTAGGGGGTCCCGAACTGTGCGTCTAGGCGGATGGTAACAGGAGGCAGGGGACACGAAGTTTTACCCAGGTTCGGGCCCTCTTGATGGAGGTAAAACCCAACGTCCTGCTTGATTAATATTGATGATATGGGTAGTACAAGAGTAGATCTACCATGAGATCGGAGAGGCTAAACCCTAGAAGCTAGCCTATGGTATGATTGTATGTTGTCCTACGGACTAAAACCCTCCAGTTTATATAGACTCCGGAGAGGGCTAGGGTTACACAAGGTCGGTTACAAAGGAGGAGATATCCATATCTGTACTGCCTAGCTTGCCTTCCACGCCAAGGAGAGTCCCATCCGGACACGAGACGAAGTCTTCAATCTTGTATCTTCATAGTCCAACAGTCTGGCCAAAGTATATAGCCCGGCTGTCTGGAGACCCCCTAATCCAGGACTCCCTCAGTAGCCCCTGAACCAGTCTTCAATGACCATGAGTCCAACGCGCAGTATTGTCTTCGGTATTGCAATGCGGGTTCCTCCTCCGAATACACCACGGAAGAATTTGAATGCAAGGATAGTGTCCGACCCTGCAAAATAAGTTCCACATACCACCATAGAGAGAATAATATTTCCACAAATCCAATTTGCTGACTTGTTTTGGCAACACGACATTAAGTCATGGCCTGGTGATTATTCGAACCGTTTCCTTTAGCTAGCCCCGCACATAATGCGAGGCAGTTTTTTGACATGTCCTGTCAAAGCAGAGATCCTGTCCCCTTATCACGGGATTCTCATCAATACGGGTGTGGGTAACCCAACCACGCCATCGATTACAGCGCTTGGGGGATAAGCGAGTTTTACCAGGCTAGTGGGGACGCTTAGTTTCGTCCGCCCATATAAAGGGATAAGGATTCACCTTTTCATCCACGCCCGCTTCCTCCTTTGCTCATCCATTTTCGCACACTCGAGCTCCAGCGCCCAGGTCCGCACTTCCCACCTCAACCTTCTCCAACCATGTCCGGAGCGGGAGGCAAGTGGATGGTCTCCTCCGTCACGGAGGGACACATCAAGAAGCTGAGGAGAGCCGGATACCTGCCTGATGACATCGCGCACCGGCTCCCAGATGAGGGGCAGCTCATCCCCACCCCCAGGCCCCATGAGAGGGTAGTGTTCCTTACCCATTTCCTCCATGGACTGGGATTCCCTCTCCACCCATTCGTCCGGGGGCTCATGTTCTACTACGGCCTGGATTTCCACGATCTGGCCCCGAACTTCATCCTCAACACCTCGGCGTTTATCATCGTGTGCGAGGCCTTCCTCCGCATCAAGCCCCACTTCGGCTTATGGCTGAAGACCTTCAATGTAAAGCCGAAGGTAGTGGGCGGCAGCCAGGCGGAGTGGGGAGGCGCCATGGTGGGCAAGATGCCCAACGTCACATGCCTCGAGGGCTCCTTCGTGGAGACCATAAAGGGGTGGCAATCGGGGTGGTTCTACATCACCGAGCCGCGTGACCCTGCATGGGCAGCGGCCCTCGAGTTCTGATCTGGCATCCCCACGCGGCTCACCTCCTGGAAAGAGAAGGGCCTGTCCTGGGGTAGTTCGGGAGAGCTGACGGACTCCAAACATATATTCAAAACATGGTGAATAAGCTCAAACATGTCAATGTAGTCCAGGTCATGCTCATCCGCCGGATCCTCCCGTGTCAACAACGGGCCTTCAACTTATGGGAGTTCGACCCGGCCCAGCACCAAAGTCTGAACAGGCTCTTCGATACAACACACGAGGATGCCTGGAAGGTGCTATTCAAGGGCACCGAGGTTCCTCCTCCTACTACCGAGGATCGCGAATTCTGCGCGAAGCACCAAGCCAGCGCGGTAAGCTGTTTTACCTCTTACATGATATTTGTTTTTCATAGTTTGACTCTATGCGGGATCTAAGCTCCCGTTCCTTTGACAGGACTAGCAGGAAACGGACGGACAGATCGACTATCCGGCTCCCTTGCTCGAAGGCCCAGCAAACGCTCTCCTGACGGAGATGCTGACTCTGGCTCCTTACAAGGTGCCAGAGAAGACCAAGAAGGCCAAGGGAACCCGAAAGAGTTCCCGACGCCAGGTGTTATCGGACTCATCGTCCGATGACTCTGCGGCACACTCCTCCCCCGAAGACGAGGAGAAATAAGAAGATTCTCCCCCTCTAGGCGGGGGAGACAAGAAAAGGAAGGCCGCCCCAACTGGGGAGGCCGGAGGGTCCAAGAAGGGAAGGATTCTCCTTCCGGACAGTTCCACCACCGCCGCCAAAGGCGAAGACGAGTGGTTACCCAGGGCCAAGCCCCTGGGGAGGTCGTAAGTATTCGGACACCAGAGTAACTCATAGTATCCTTTTGAGCACTGCTTCCCCTAACGCCGAATATGATTATGCAGGCCGCCACGAGCCCGTATCGATGTATCATCGGACGGCTCCCTGGGCTCGTCGGATATGGATAGCGATCCACTTCTGACCGCCACCACCCCTTGCCCTGCGGACGACGCCGAGGTATTGTCTCAAGAGGCACCGGGTCAAGGGGAGACAGTCTCGGAGGTGCCTCAAGGCGACCTTCCGGACTCCGGGGGCAGAGGGGACAGGGCCCCTGAGGGCTCCGAGTTCGGCCCTCAGCCGAACACCGCGGCGGAACCTCCAGTGGTTCCGGACTCGGGCAGGCGGCCTCCTTCCAAGAGGGGCAAGATGCCTGTGCCGGTGACCTCTGTCCATCCAGAGGCGTCGGACAATCTGCTGGAAACGCTTCGCAGCGCTTCCATCGACGAGGAGCACCGTACTATTATGAGTGCGGTGGTCCAGTAGGTTCAGTCCGCTAAGAGCGGACTGACTGAAGCATGTGCCATCCTTCTAACAGGCTTTGAGGTAAGTGTTTAAAATATAGGAATTTTTTTACCGCATAGACAGTAGCCCCTGATGCTCTGTTCGGTGTTCACAAAGAAAAGCCGAACAGAGGAACAAATAATATCGCAGGAGTCTAATATAAGTATGTCAATATGCGTATGCAGGCTTCACTGTTGGCCTCAGCCGCACTGACTGCGGAGGTCGCCACACTGAAGCAGGACCTCGCGGGGTCCAAGAAAGAGCTCGGCCTTGCCAAGAGGCAGCTCGAGGAGAACAAGGGTAAGTAATACCCTGTCTATAGATATGTATATATAAAAAAAGACGTGATTGCAAAATGACAGGATCATTGTATATTTGCCAGGGGCCACGACCGAAGTGGCGACCCTAAAGCAAGCGCTGTCCAAGGCCAAAGATAAAGCGGCCAAGGAGCGCACCGAGCGGGAAAGGCAAGAGGCTCGGGTGGGTGAGGTGCAGCAAGAGCTCCAGGCTCTCGTGATGAAGCACGAGGCGTTGGAGCTTGACTCGAATACGCGAGAGTCTGAGCTTGCCGCGGCCCTCGAGAGCGCAAAGAGTGCCAAGGCCGAAGCCCAAAAGGCCCTTTAGGAGATTGACGCGATGAAGAAAATAGCGGCGGGTAAGGCATTCTATATGCAAAGCAAGCATGTGAAAGTAAATTACCTATTACTTACCCGAATCCGGAGTTCTCCAGGAGCATTCGCAGATTTGCCCCGCAGCATGTCGGATGTCACATAGTTTTACCAGGCCAAGGAGGGAAGCTCAACGGAGAAGCTGTTCTGGTCTCAGTATACTGGGACCGAACACCCGGTGCCTATGAGCGACCAGCTGAAGCAGCTGATCGAGCTACACAAGGCGGCCGAACAGGCCATGAAGGGCTTTATAGTCCGGCTGTGGCCTGGCGACGCCCTTCCGAACAGCTACTTCAGCCTGGTGAGGCGGCTTGTAGATGCCTGCCCACGGCTGGAAGTCGTCAAGCGGTCCGTCTGCATTGAAGGTGCACGCCGGGCTTTCGCCCGTGTGAAGGTGCAGTGGTCCAAGCTAGACGCCATGAAGCTGGTCAAGGAAGGACCGCCGCAGGGCAAGGAGCATCGCACCCCCGAAATTTATTATGAGGGTGTCCTGAAGGGTGCCCGTCTTGTAGCGGACGAATGTTCAAAAGATGTAATATTTGAGTAAACTTGCTCATGTGATCCTGTATGATGAAAACTTGTTTCATGTGCGCTATGCAACGCTTGTTTGAATTTAAAATATTACCTTCTGTTTGGCTGTTTATCCAATATGAGAGATGGCTAGTCCTCGGCTTCTGCCCCCATGCCGCGAGTGCTGGGGTGTTCGGGATAAACCTGAGCACTCTTGTTCCCATTGTTGGGTCCTTCGAGGGAGGTCCTCAGCACAACGAACAAGGCAACCGGACTAATAATGCCTTATCACTCTCACTTAGCCATAGAATTCTATAATTTTAAATTTCGGCGAAGCCCCTGGTATTCGGAAGGCCGAATTCGGGGCGCGATACATGCCTTTAGGCTGGACAGGGCCGGCTCCTCGCTCTAAGCGGCATAAGTCTTTAGGGACTCGAAACCTTGTCGAACAGCGACCAGTCTCTCGCCTTATCATGACAGTCAGTTTTAGCTTTCTCTACTGAGGTGCTTAGCCCAGCAGAACCGGGACACAATCGTAGTAGTTTTCCTAGCGCTACCTTAGCCGATAGAGCGGAATGTAAGGTACCAAAACATAGGAGCCGGGCAAACCCAACATTTGACCAAAGACATGATTCGGAGCTGATGCATATTGTTGGCGTTCTGGGAACGGGGGTCCCCAGACTTGCCTGCCTGCGGCGTGGCTCAAAGGGGGGCCCAGCGCGGCCCATCTTCACCAACACAAACCCAAGACCCTCGCGAGGGGCCAAGCCTCGCGGGGCGGACGGCGCGGAGCTTCCTCAGGCGCGGCCTCGTCAGGCTGGCTCATGAGGAGGTGGAGAGATCAAGGCGGGGTACCTCACGAGGTGCCCATGACGCAAGCCATGACGACCGGGGGTGCCAGGCGGGTGCCAGCCCGCGCAGCGTCCTCCCTTCCTCTTTGGTGCAAAGGGGGCAAGCGCAGCCGCGGAGTACCGAGGCATCAGGCAAAGGTTGCCATTTCGGTGCAACGAGACCAAGACCAGGAGGACTACAAGATGGAGGTCACTATGGAGCCCAAGACGGCGTCATCACCAGAGCTTTGCGCAGGCGAAGACTACTTTTGTCAGGATGGTTGATACTAGTTGTCCTCCTTAAAATTAGCCCGCCATTGTTGGCTCCCTTCCTGCTCGATATTTGGGAAGAGGACCAGGGCCTCTATAAATAGGACCAGCCACCCACAGAGCAAGGGCGACGGAAAAAGAGAGACAGGCAGAGGCAGGGAAAGAGAGAGAGAGAAGATCAGAAAGAGAGAGAGAGAGAAAGGTGACTGAGCTCCTCCCAGCAGTTCATCACCCCAGCCAAGAACAAACCCTCGCGAGGCTGTTCTTCCTTGTATTGTTCATCATCATCATCCCAAGAGGCAATCCACCACACCGCACACTGGAGTAGGGTATTACACCACAACGGTGGCCCGAACCAGTATAAACCCTGCGTCTCTTGTGTTGTTCTTTCCTTATTTTAGATCTTGGCGAGGCGGAGGGGTGCAAGAAGGTAGGAGGCGAAATCTCCGCGCGCACCCCAGTGTTCGAACCTCAAGGGTTAGCCGGAACCCGAAATCCGACATTTGGCGCGCCAGGTAGGGGTGCGCCGGGATTCGTCTTCCACCACCCCGTTCTCCTCCGACCATCACGCCCATGTCTGACGCTCGTCGGGCCCGCGCCGAGCGCCGGGCCGCGCTCACTTGCCGCGTCGCCCAGACGGCCCCTGTCGGCGGGCGTCCTCACTGTTCCCCGTCGCCTGCCGTCAACGCTGCCACCGGCCCGGCGGGGGACAAGCAGCGAGCATCGTCCCAGCATCCGTCCGTGCGGCAAGACGGCCGCACCGCAACTCCCTCGCTCACCCCAGTTGGTTCTTCGTCCCACGCGCTCCGCGTGCCCATGGAGCCCCGCAACCTCTCCCCCGCCCGTCGCGCTACACCAACACCCCGGTCGTCAGGGCCCTCTTGGGCGGCTCGCAGGCGCCGCCTACAAGTCACCATGTCAAGCCGTTCATCGCCGGGTCAGTGCCGCTTCCACGCGGCAGGGGGCTCCCCTGGACCGGGCGGCGCCCGAGACCGGCCCGACCTTCAGCTCGGAGGACCACCCCTCCAACTCGGCCTGCTCGGGTGCGCTCCCCATGCTGTGCACCCCCATCATCTGCCAGGTGGCCGTCACCAGAACCCTCATTGATGGCGGCGCGGGCCTCAGCATGCTCTCGGTCGAGGCCATCAACCTCCTCTGCATACCCCTGGAACGGCTGCAACCCAGCCGGCCCTTCTCAAGCGTAGGGGGCAAGTCGTCCAGCTCCTTGGGATAGATCTGGCTCCCAGTAACCTTCGGCACCTACGACAACTTCCGCACGGAGCTGGTCGACTTCGACATCGCCCCCATCAGCCTCCCCTACAACGCCATCCTCGGCTACCCAGCGCTGGCCCAGTTCATGGCTGCGACGCACCCGGCGTACAACCTCATGAAGATGCCCGGGAGTAGCGGTGTCCTCACTGTGCACGGGGACACCGGGGACGCGCTGTGGGCGCTCAAGCTCGCCTTCAAAACGGCCGCGTCGGCACAGCCTGCCGACTTGGAGACCCCCGGGCCCAAGGGGGTTGCACCCGCCAAGAAGAAATAGTTGTTCACCCAAGACAAGGCAGAAACCAAGCAGATACCCGTCGATGAGGATGGATCCACCAACGCCACTTTCACCATAGGCGCCCACCTCAAACCCGAGCAGGAGAAGGCCCTGGTCGGGTTCCTGCATGCAAACAAGAAGGTATTCACTTGGGAACCTGACCAGTTGGCAGGGATCCCTAGGAGTGTAATCGAGCATCACCTTAACGTGTGCCCCAACGTGCGCCCTGTGAAGCAGAAGGCCAGGCGGCAGTCCACAGAAAAGCAGGCCTTCATCGTCCAAGAGACCCACAAATTAGAAGCCGCTGGGGTCATTTGCAAGGTCCGATACCCGGACTGGTTGGCCAACCCTGTCGTTGTGCGAAAGAAGGGAGGGAAGGAGCGCATGTGTGTTCACTTCACCAACCTCAACAAAGCATGCCCGCAAGATCCGTTCCCGCTCCCCCGCATCGACCAGATCATCGATTCCACTGCGGAATGCGACCTGTTGTGCTTCTTGGATGCCTTCTCTGGGTATCACCAGATCAAGATGGCGGTAGAAGACGTCGAGAAGACAGCCTTCCTAACCCCGTGTGGGGTGTACTGCTACACATGCATGCCATTCGGGCTGCGTAACGCAGGGGCGACCTTCTAGCGGCTGATGCACATCACCTTGGGCCCGCAGCTCGGGAAGAATGTTGAAGCTTACGTCGATGACATTGTGGTAAAGTCTCGGGAGGCCAAGACCTTGATACAAGACTTGGAGGAAACCTTTGTAAGCCTCAACGTAGTGAACCTACGGCTCAACCCAGAGAAGTGTGTGTTCGGAGTCCCCTCAGGCAAGCTCTTGGGTTTCCTCGTGTCCCACCGAGGCATCGAGGCTAACCCGGAGAAGGTCAAGGCGGTGGAAGACATGAGCCTGCCAAAGACCCTCAGAGAAATGCAGAAGCTCACGGGGCGCGTGACCGCGCTAGGGCGCTTCATCTCCAAGTTGGGGGAACGAGCACTGCCCTTCTTCCAGCTAATGAAGAAAAAGGGGCCCTTCGAGTGGACTGAAGAGGCCGACAAGGCGTTCCAGGATCTCAAGAGATACCTGACCAGCCCACCGGTCATGGTGGCTCCGCGCCCTCAAGAGCCCCTGGTGCTTTACCTCGCCGCCACTCCCTACTCCGCCAGCACAGCCTTAGTGGCGGTCAGAGAGGAGCGCCGAATCAAAACCGCGGCAACAGTCCGGGACAAGGCAGAACAGGGACAAGGAAGGCCTACAGAAACCGCCACCGCGGCTGAGGAGGATCAGCCACCGTAGAGGGGCGCACCAGAGGCGGAAGAGGCCCCTCTTCCGGATGGCCAGCCTCAGGAGGCCTCATTGCCTCAAGAGGCGCCACGGTCTCCGAAGGGAGCCACCAGCACTGATGCACTCCACCTTGTTGAGTGCCCACTGTACTTCATCAGCACAGTGCTGCGGGATGCAAGGGCACGGTACCCCATGCCTCAGAAACTCCTCCTCGCGCTACTGATGGCCTCGCGCAAGCTGCGGCACTATTTTCAGGGTCACCCCATCAAGGTCGTCTCGTCGTACCCCCTAGAGAGAGTACTCAGGAGCCCTAATTCAGCTGGAAGGGTCGCTGAGTGGAACATAGAACTGCAAGCCTTTCAGCTCGAATTCAGCACGACCAGAGTCATCAAGGGAGCAGCATTGGCGGATTTTGTGGCAGAATGGACGGAGGCGCCAGGCCTCAAGGCCGATGAGGATCGGTCCCTGTCCCCGGGAAGCGAGGTGCCAGAAGGTTGGGTCATGTACTTCGATGGGGCGTTCTCCAGGCATGGCGCTGGGGCTGGGCAGTGCTTATATCGCCCGCTCAGGACAAGCTCTATTACGCCGTGCAACTCTGTTTCCAGCAAGGTGAAAAGGTCTCCAACAACATAGCAGAGTATGAAGGTTTAATAGCAGGCTTGAAGGTCGCGGCTGCCCTGGGGGTGAAACGCCTCACCATCAAGGGCGATTCGCAGCTCCTTGTCAATTTCTCCAACAAAGTGTACGAGCCGAAGGATGAGCACATGGAAGCCTACCTAGCGGAGGTCCACAAGATGGAGAAGCAGTTCTAGGGGTTGGAGTTGCAGCATGTGCCCCGTGACACCAATCAGGAGGCCGACGACATCGCCAAACGGGCGTCCAGGCGGTTACCTCAGGAGCCTGGCGTTTTCGAGGAGCGGCTCTTCAAGCCATCAGCCCTGCCGTCATTATCGAACACGGCTCAGCCCCGGGAGGAGCTCCCTCAGCCACCTGCCTCAGGGGCTCCGGCCTGTGGCCCGGCCTCAGGAGCACGTCTGCTCCTGACGATGGAACCTCAGGAGGGATGTTGGATCGCGGAGCTCCGGAGTTACCTAATGCAAGGGACCCTGCCGGAGAAGGAGGAGGAAGCGGAGCGAGTGGGACGCCAGGCCACGGCATACTGCATCAAGGATGGAGAGCTCTACCGGAAGCGGCCGAACGATGTATCCCTGCGCTGCATCTCGAGGAAGCAAGGGAAGGAACTGCTGGAAGATATACACGGCGGAGATTGTGGACATCATTCATCATCACGGAGCCTCGTCGGCAAGGCGTTCGGCAGTGGGTTTTATTGGCCCACCGCGCTCAATGACGCCGTCGAACTAGTAAAAGCTTGTGAGGCCTGCCAGTTCCACGCCAAGCAGATCCATCAGCCAGCAGGAGGCTTGCAGACAATACCCCTTTCATGGCCATTCGCAGTCTGGGGGCTGGATATCTTGGGCCCGTTTCCTCGGGCGCCTGGGGGCTACCGCTACCTCTACATCGCCGTGGACAAGTTCACCAAGTGAACTGAAGTAGAGGTTGTCCGCACCATTCCCGCGGGTTCCGCGGTCAAGTTCATCAAGGGCATCGTGAGCCGGTTCGGGGTGCCGAATCGCATCATCACGGACAACGGTTTGCAGTTCACCAGTAACCTCTTCAAAACATACTGTGCTAACCTTGGAACGCAGATATGCTACGCTTCGGTGGCGCACCCCCGAAGCAACGGCCAGGCCGAGCGGGCCAACGCAGAGGTCCTGAGGGGCCTCAAGACCAGGACATTCAAGAAGAAGCTGGAGGCCTGCGGCAGAGGTTGGTACGACGAGCTTCAGTCCGTGTTGTGGTCCATCCGCACAACCGCGACCAAGCCGACTGGAGAGACCCCGTTCTTCCTGGTCTACGGAGCCGAAGCGGTCCTCTCTCACGAGGTCAGACGTCGCTCCCGCAGGTCCTGGCATTTGACGAGGCACAGCAGGACGCCATGCGGGGGATGGACCTCGTGCTGGGGGAGGAATGTCGCCGAGAAGCCGCGCTACAAGCGGCGAGATACCAACAAGCACTACAGCGATATCACTGCCGCAACATCCGCCCCAGAACTCTCGAGGTAGGAGACCTCGTGCTCAGGCAGGTCCTCTCCAGGGAGGGGCTGCACAAGCTCTCTCCCATGTGGGAGGGACCGTTCAAAGTTGTTCATGTTTCCAGGCCCGGCTCCGCGCGCTTGGAGACTCAGGAGGGGGTGCCAGTCCAGAATGCATGGAACATCCAGCACCTCCGGAGGTTCTACCCCTAAAAAGGCCCAGAGCCTGTGAAGAAGGCGAATGCCTGTGAAGCTATCGTGTTTTGGATAAGGCCCAGAGCCTGTGAAGAAGGCGAATGCCTGTGAAGCTATCGCGTTTGGGAAAAGGCCCGGAGCCTGTGAAGAAGGCGAATGTCTGTGAAGCTATCGCGTTTTGGAAAAGTCCCAAAGCCTATGAAGAAGGCGAATGCTTGTGAAGCTATCGCATTTTGTAAAAGGCCCAGAGCCTGTGAAGAAGGCGAATGCCTGTGAAGCTATCGCGTTTTGGAAAAGGCCCGGAGCCTGTGAAGAAGGCGAATGCCTGTGAAGCCATCGCGTTTGGGAAAAGGCCCGGAGCCTGTGAAGAAGGCCAACGCCTGTGAAGCTCGCCGCCCGTGACACTCTCATGTAATAATGAGTTGGGGCTGTACATGCCCCGGAGTCTCAGGAGCGCCGGCCTCAGGCCCTGGGGCTCCCTCCCACGCCCAGTGACAGCACTTAGCTCCACGCTGGTGAGAAGACGTCGAAGACTAGATTAGGTGCCGGCCGCGGCTTTTCATTTGCTTTCCGCAGTTGGCTTGTTCCTTCTCTTTCGAAGTTTTATTGAAGTTGTTGCCGTCTTTGGCTTGTGGTTCTTCGACTTTTCACTCTCCTGCCTCGATTTCTCTTGTGCAAGGCCTCGCGAGGGGGGCAGCTGAGCGCTCTCGCGAGTGTTCCTATCCTAGTCATTCAAAGAGTTCGTGACCTGGGCCCCTTACAGGAGCACCCCTCCAGTCCATGCCCCACGGGCACCGCGACGCAAACAAAGGGCCTGGGTCGGTCGCCCCCCCCCCCACGGCCCGGGCTGGGAACTATCCACGCTCGGGCACGTAGCCGGAAGGTACGGTAACGAAAGCAAAACGATGATTAACAGCAATAACCCAAACACGCCCCCATGGGGCTCCACACTATTGTCTTTGTTACACAGGGAAAAGGAAAAGAAAGAACAAATCTGGTGCAGCTCGCCTCACACCGGCCCGCAGGGAAGGCCCGAGCTGCCTTCGGAGCTCAGGCGGACTCCCTCTCGCGCTTCGCCAGGGCGCGACAGCGGGAAGACACGTTGCCACCTCCCAAGCAGATACGGCGGCGCGGAGGCTGACCGTGGCCACCGCTAGAAGAGTCGCCGCTTGAAGAAGAACCGGAGAAGCTTGAGGAACCCTGAGCGCCGCCGGCCGCGCGAGTGCTGCCCTCTCCATCATCGCTGGAGCTGGGTTCCCAGCCACGGTCGTCACCCTCGGGGCAACACCCTGCGCGGCGACCATCTTCCCCAAACACCCTCACGTAGAGGGTGGCATCGCCGTCGAACTTGAAGTGTAGGGTGCACCGACGGCTCAGGCCACGCGCGCGGGCAAACGTCTGCCAACCGCGGGCCAGGAATAGGCTCCCCGCCGCGGAGACCTCCAGTGAGACCCATGAGGCCCGGCTGCAGCAGCCGTCGGCCTGAAGCCAGAGGCTGCCCAGGGCGCCGGCCGGGAGCTCGCCAAGGAGGAAGCAAGGAAGTGGAAGCCGAGTGCTGGTCGGCCCCGCCAACCACACGACGAACTCCGGCAGCACTTCAGCAGCGCGAAAGCGCGGCCTAGGGGGACGTGCAGCCGGAGCGCGCCCCACGGCCGCATCAATCCGCCCGTCGCTGTGCCGAAGATCGCCTCCACGGCCGCGGGGAGCCACCGTGGCGGCCACAGGATGTTTATGAGGGTGCCCTCAGCCGCGCTTGGGTGGGGTAGAGGCGGGCTCAACCTAGTGAGCCTTCCCCTTCTCTGTGTCCGAGAACCTCCTTGACAGGGCCACGAAAAAAGGGAGAAGCAAGGAGGGATGAACTGGAAGGGCGCGCGCCGGTCCGTACCTATAACTGGCGATGGCCAACCAACGGCCCCCACGATCGCAGGTAATTATGACCCGCTTCGCATGCAGGGACTTGTCCAATCCGTGCAGTTGCCAAGGCGCCATGGGGAAGTGGAGACGCCCACGTCCAATCAACCGCCACGCGGCGCCCAAGGCCGCAGGCTGTTAGGGCCCGCGGCGCTTCGCTCTTGCCCTTCCGCCTCCCTGCACGGCCATGTCCGAGCGCGCCTTGGGCCCGGGGGCTACTGTCGGCGTTCTAGGAACGGGGGTCCCCAGACTTTCCTGCCTGCGGCCTGCGGCGTGGCTCAAGGGGGGCCCAGCGCGGCCCATCTTCACCAACACAAACCCAAGACCCTCGCGAGGGGCCAAGCCTCGCGGGGCGGACGACGTGGAGCTTCCTCAGGCGCGGCCTCGTCAGGCTGGCTCACGAGGAGGCGGAGAGATCAAGGCGGGGTACCTCACGAGGTGCCCGTGATGCAAGCCATGACGACCGGGGCGCCAGGCGGGTGCCAGCCCGCACAGCGTCCTTCCTTCCTCTTTGGTGCAAAGGGGGCAAGCGCAGCCGCGGAGTACCGAGGCATCTGGCAAAGGTTGCCATTTAGGTGCAACGAGACCAAGACCAGGAGGACTACGAGACGGAGGTCACCATGGAGCCCAAGACGGCGTCATCACTAGAGCTTTGCGCAGGCGAAGACTACTTTTGTCAGGATGGTTGATACTAGTTGTCCCCCTTCAAATTAGCCCGCCATTGTTGGCTCCCTTCCCGCTCGATATTTGGGAAGAGGACCAGGGCCTCTATAAATAGGACCAGCCACCCACAGAGCAAGGGGGACGGAAAAAGAGAGAGAGGCAGAGGTAGGGAAAGAGAGAGAGAGAATATCAGAAAGAGAGAGAGAGAGAGAGAGAGAGAGAGAGAGAGAGAGAGAGAGAGAGAGAGAGAAAGGTGACTGAGCTCCTCCCAGCAGTTCATCACCCCAGCCAAGAACAGACCCTCGCGAGGCTGTTCTTCCTCGTATTGTTCATCATCATCAGCCCAAGAGGCAATCCACCACACCGCACACTGGAGTAGGGTATTACACCACAACGGTGGCCCGAACCAGTATAAACCCTGCGTCTCTTGTGTTGTTCTTTCCTTAGTTTAGATCTTGGCGAGGCGGAGGGGTGCAGGAAGGTAGGAGGCGAAATCTCCGCACGCACCCCAGCGTTCGAACCTCAAGGGTCAGCCGGAACCCGAAATCCGACACATATAATGCTATAAGTTCGGGGTGCCGCACTTGTGAAAGTGTTCAGACTTCTCACACCATATTGTGGGGTACTTAAGCCCCTGGTGTATTGGCCGTACCAAAGTGTACGGTTGCAAGGCGTCATTAATGAACACACATATAAAAAAGATAATGCAATAATAGTCCTAATGCTATGCATTGTTTATTCAAAAAGGTGCGTTTAAAGCAGAATGATACAGATAGTGCGATAAGCAAAAAGTAGGACTATGTCCCTTCCAAGGGCAAGCTGAGGAATAGTATTAAAACAAATATTTCACTCGTTATCGTAATCCACCTGGGAGTTCCGTGGTGTGATGTAGCTTTCCGCCTCTCTTGGTTGCTGCATCATGTGTTCGGCAATCGTGCTGCCGGACAAGGTTTCCAGAGATTAAAGTCCTGAAAGAGAAAAATAACAAGGCGGGAAGCCCCTAGTGCGGTTTAGGCCGCGTCTTGGAGCGTGCCGTAGTTGTGCCCCCCTCCCCACCTGTGCCCATGGTATTTTTAATGCGTAATTATGTACGCGTGGCACGGATTTCGCCGTTTGGCTGGGACTGGGGTGGGGGCCGCATTGCTACGCGATCTCAGATCGTGCCAGGCGGTCTAGTTGCCGATTACTCCGAGCGCACTTGAAGGTGTCCGGGTCTTGAAACGCCGAACTGGTGGATTGCCTTGAGAGGCTGCTTTGCGCTTCTACTGCGAGGGCCGCAGTGTGCTCCTCCGTTCGGAGAGAGCGCTTTGTGTTTCCATTAACTATAATAACCCCACGAGGTCCTGGCATCTTGAGCTTGAGATATGCATAATGCGGTACCGCATTGAATCTCGCAAATGCGGTTCGCCCGAGCAGTGCATGATAACCACTGCGGAACGGGACTATATCGAAGATTAATTCTTTGCTTCGGAAGTTATCCGGGGATCCGAAGACCACTTCCAGTGTAATTGAGCCTGTGCAATGGGCCTCTACACTTGGAATGACGCCTTTAAAGGTCGTTTTTGTGGGTTTGATCCTTGAGGGGTCTATACCCATTTTGCGCACTGTGTCCTGATAAAGTAGGTTCAGGCTGCTGCCGCCATCCATAAGGACTCGAGTGAGGTGAAATCCGTTAATGATTGGGTCTAGGACTAGTGCGATGAATCCGCCATGGCGGATACTAGTGGGGTGGTCCCTGCAATTGAAGGTGATCGTACAGGAGGACCATGGGTTGAACTTTGGGACGACTGGCTCCAACACATATACGTCCCTGAGCGCACGCTTCCGCTCCCTCTTGGGGATGTGGGTTGCGTATATCATGTTCACCGTCCGCACTTGTGGGGGGAACCTCTTCTGTCCTCTGGTGTTCGGCTGCCGGGGCTCTTCCTCGTCATCGCTATGTGGCCCCTTATCTTTATCTTCAGCAATTAACTTGCCGGCCTGCTTGAACACCCAGCATTCCCTGTTGGTGTGGTTGGCTGGCTTGTCAGGGGTACCATGTATTTGACACGAGCGATCGAGTATGCGGTCCAAACTAGACGGGCCCGGAGTGCTTCTTTTAAATGGCTTTTTCCGCTGACCGGGTTTAGAGCCTTTGAATCCGGCATTGACTGATGTATCCTCAGTATTATCGCTGTTAATGCAGCGCTTATATTTGTTGCGACGTGACCTACTATTGCCGTCCTTGGTATCCGGAGTACCATGGTTTTTTGATATGTTGTTACTGCGAGCCAGCCAGCTGTCTTCTCCTGCACAAAAGCGGGTCATGAGTGTCGTGAGGGCTGCCATAGATTTCGGCTTTTCCTGTCCAAGGTGCCGGGCAAGCCACTCGTCGCGGATGTTATGCTTGAAGGCTGCTAGGGCCTCTGCATCCGGACAATCGACGGTTTGATTTTTCTTTGTTAGGAACCGTGTCCAGAATTGCCTGGCTGATTCTTCTGCCTGCTGAATTATGTGGCTCAAGTCATCGGCGTCTGGTGGTCGCACATAAGTGGCACGCCCTCATGATCCTTAGATCGATCTTGCATGTTTTGCTTTGTCCTCCAATACATCTCGCAGGTCGGGTGTGTTTCCCCATGCTTTTTTATTTGAATGGCGTCGGGGTGCGGGCTGAGTTTTTGGCTGGAATGCCTCTCTATCACGGCCACGAGGTGGCCGATCAGCTGCGTCATACGCTTCTTCCTCCAATCGAGGTAGCAACCTGCATTTTGGGTAACTCTTGGAGGGGCGCTCGAGTTTATATTCCTCGGCCGCGAGGACTTCAGTCCATCTGTCAGCTAGCAGATCTTGATCAGCTTGAAGTTGCTGCTGCTTTTTCTTAAGGCTATTTGCCGTGGCCATAAGCCGGCGCTTGAAGCACTCTTGTTCGACGGGATCCTCTGGCATGGTGAATTCGTCATCGCCGAGGCTTGCCTCGTCTTCAGAGGGGGGCATGTAATTATCATCCTCTGCTTCTCCATCTGCCGCTCTCTCAGGAGGGCTGGCTCTTCCATCCTCCCGCTCTAACTCTTGCTGGAGGGGGTTATTGTTGTCTTCGGCACTATCCGGAGAGTTATTACCTCCTGCGCCGGTATCACCACTTTTGCTTTGGCGGGACTTAGAGCGGCACCGCTGACGTCGGCATTTGGGTTGCTTCTTGGAGGGGTCATCCTCTGTTGTCTCGTCGCCATTGCCTTCTTTGGGTGTATCCACCATGTATATATTGTATGATGAGGTGGCTGTCCAGTGCCCTGTGGGCAGTGGTTCCTCTTGTCTCCCGCATCGTCGTCCATACCATCGATGTCTTTGGAATCGAAGTCGAGCATGTCGGTTAAGTCATCGACAATGGCTACTAAGTGGGTGGTGGGTGGGCCGCGAATTTCTTCGTCGTCCGCATCCCAGTTCGGCCGGACATAGTTCGGCCAGGATCCTCCTGACAAGGAGAGAGACCTTAATGAATTCAGTATGTCGCTGAAGGGCGAGTGCTGAAAGATATCCGCGGAGGTAAACTTCATGATCGGCGCCCAATCGGATTCGATAGGAATGGGCGCAGGCGGTTCAGAGCCCGTGGCCGGAGAAAGATCCGGCAGTTTAACAATACGGCTCTCGTGCAATGTAAGGTCGATGTTTGGCTCGATCGCCGCTGAGGGTAAGGCCTTCATGGCGGGGTCCATCCACCCGTCCATGGACGGCGCAACTGGCTCCGAATTGAGGGTCGGAGCAGCTGCCGGTGCGATCTCTTGAACACTGCCTGATGGTAGAGCTAAATCGTACTCATCGTGACCGCGTGCCGCACAAGGCAGAGGCTCGAATCCATCGAAGATCAAGTCTCCGCGGATGTCGGCCATGTAGTTTAAGCTTCCAAACCTGACCTGGTGGCCAGGGGCGTAGCTTTCAATCTGCTCCAGATGGCCAAGCGAATTGGCCCGCAGTGCAAAGCCGCCGAATACAAAAATCTGTCCGGGGAGAAAAGTCTCGCCCTGGACTGCATCACTAACGATGATAGAAGGAGCCATCAAGCCTAACGGCGATGACACAGAGGAACTCTCAATGAAAGCACCAATGTCGGTGTCAAAACCGGCGGATCTCGGGTAGGGGGTCCTGAACTGTGCGTCTAGGCGGGTGGTAACAGGAGGCAGGGAACACGAAGTTTTACCCAGGTTCGGGCCCTCTTGATGGAGGTAAAACCCTACGTCCTGCTTGATTAATATTGATGATATGGTTAGTACAAGAGTATATCTGCCACGAGATCAGAGAGGCTAAACCCTAGAAGCTAGCCTATGGTATGATTGTATGTTGTCCTACGGACTAAAACCCTCCGGTTTATATAGACACCGGAGAGGGCTAGGGTTACACAAGGTCGGTTACAAAGGAGGAGATATCCATATCCGTACTGCCTAGCTTGCCTTCCACACCAAGGAGAGTCCCATCCGGACACAAGACGAAGTCTTCAATCTTGTATCTTCATAGTCCAACAGTCCGGCCAAAGTATATAGTCCGGCTGTCCGAAGACCCCCTCATCCAGGACTCCCTCAGTCATCAAATCACACAACTCATAATACAAATCGTCACAGAACGTTAAGCATGCGGACCCTATGGGTTCGAGAACTATGTAGACATGACTGAGACTCATCTCCGGTCGATAACCAATAGCGGAACCTGGATGCTCATATTGGTTCCAACATATTCTACGAAGATCTTTATCGGTCAAACCGCATAACAACATACGTTGTTCCCTTTGTCATCGTTATGTTTACTTGCCCGAGATTCGATCGTCGGTATCTCAATACCTAGTTCAATCTCATTACCGGCAAGTCTCTTTTACTCGTTCTGTAGTACATCATCCCGCAACTAACTCATTAGTTGCATTGCTTGCAAGGCTTATAGCGATGTGCATTACCGAGAGGGCCCAGAGATACCTCTCCGACAATCGGAGTGACAAATCCTAATCTTGATCTATGCCAACTCAACAAGTACCATCGGAGACACCTGTAGAGCACCTTTATAATCACCCAATTACGTTGTGACATTTGGTAGCACACAAAGTGTCCCTTCGGTACTCGGGAGTTGCATAATCTCATAGTCATAGGAACATGTATAAGTCATGAAGAAAGCAGTAGCAAGAAACTAAACGATCATTGTGCTAAGCTAACAGAATGGGTCAAGTCAATCACATCATTCTCTATTGATGTGATCCCGTTAATCAAATGACAACTCATGTCTATGGCTAGGAAATTTAACCATCTTTGATTCAATGAGCTAGTCAAGTAGAGGCATACTAGTGACACTCTGTTTGTCTATGTATTCACACATGTACTAAGTTTCCGGTTAATACAATTCTAGCATGAATAATAAACATTTATCATGATATAAGGAAATAAATAATAACTTTATTATCGCCTCTAGGGCATATTTCCTTCAGTCTCCCACTTGCACTAGAGTCAATAATCTCGTTCACATCTTTATGTGATTAGTTCACATCTCCATGTGACTAATACCCAAAGGGTTTACTAGAGTCAATAATCTAGTTCACATTGCTATGTGATTAACACCTAAAGAGTGATCATGTTTTGCTTGTGAGAGAAGTTTAGTCTACGGGTCTGCAACATTCATATCCATATGTATTTCGCAAATTTATATGTCTATAATGCTCTGCACGGAGCTACTCTAGCTAATTGCTCCCACTTTCAATATGTATCCAGATCGAGACTTAGAGTCATCTAGATTGATGTAAAAAGCTTGCATCGACGTAACTCTTTACGACGAACTCTTTATCACCTCCATTACCGGGAAATATTTCCTTAGTCCTCTAAGGATAATTTTGACCGCTATCCAGTGATCTACTCCTAGATCAAAATTGTACTCCCTTGCCAAACTCAGGGCAGGGTATACAATAGGTCTGGTACACAGCATGGCATACTTTATAGAACCTATGGCTGAGGCATAGGGAATGACTTTCATTCTCTCTCTATAATCTGTCGTGGTCGGGTTTTGAGTCTTACTCAACTTCACACCTTGCAACACAGGCAAGAACTCTTTCTTTGACTGTTCCATTTTGAACTACTTCAAAATCTTGTCAAGGTAACTTATCAAGCGTCTTGATCTACCTCTATAGATCTTGATGCTCAATGTGTAAGCAGCTTCATCGAGGTCTTTCTTTGAAAAATTCTTTTCAAACACTCTTTTATGCTTTCTAGAAAATTCTACATTATTTCTGATCAACAACATGTCATTCACATATACTTATCAGAAATGTTGTAGTGCTCCCACTCACTTTCTTGTAAATACAGGCTTTACCGCAAGTCTATATAAAACCATATGCTTTTATCACTTTATCAAAGCATATATTCCAACTCCGAGATGCTTGCACCAGACCATAGATGGATCACTGGAGCTTGCTTACTTTGTTAGCACCTTTAGGATCGACAAAACCTTCTGGTTGCATCATATACAACTCTTATTTAAGAAATCCATTAAGGAATGCAGTTTTGACATACATTTGCCAGATTTCATAAAATGCGCCAACTGCTAACATGACTCGGACAGACTTTTAAGCATCGATATGAGTGAGAAAATCCCATCGTAGTCAACACCTTGAACTTGTCGAAAACATTTTGCGACAATTCGAGCTTTGTAGATAGTAACACTATATCAGCGTCTGTCTTCCTCTTTGAAGATCCATTTATTCTCAATGACTTACCGATCATCGGGCAAGCCAATCAAAGTCCATACTTTGTTCTCCTACATGAATCCCATCTCAAATTTCATGGCCTCAAGCCATTTCGCGGAATCTGGGCTCATCGTCGCTTCCTCATAGTTCGTAGGTTCGTCATGGTCTAGTAACATAACTTCCAGAAAGGATTATCGTACCACTCTGGTGCAGACCATACTCTGGTTGACCTACGAGGTTCGGTAGTAACTTGATCTGAAGTTTCATGATCATCATCATTAGCTTCCTCACTAATTGGTGTAGGAATCACTAGAACTGATTTCTGTGATGAACTACTTTCCAATTCGGGAGAAGGTACAATTACCTCATTAAGTTCTACGTTCCTCCCACTCACTTCTTTCGAGAGAAACTCCTTCTCCAGAAAGGATCCACTTTTAGCAACAAAGATCTTGCCTTCGGATCTGTGATAGAAGGTGTACCCAACAGTTTCCTTTGGGTATTCTATGAAGACACATTTTTATGATTTGGGTTCGAGCTCATCAGGTTGAAACTTTTTCACATAAGCATCGCAGCCCCAAACTTTAAGAAACGACAGCTTAGGTTTCTATCCAAACCACAGTCCATATGGTGTCGTCTCAACGGATTTAGATGGTGCCCTATTTAATGTGAATGCAGCTGTCTCTAATGCAAAACCCCAACATGATAGTGATAGATCGGTAAGAGACATCATAGATCGCACCATATCTAATAAAGTACGATTAAGATGTTCAGACACACCATTACGCTGTGGTGTTCCAGGTGGCGTGAGTTACAAAACTATTCCGCATTGTTTCAAATGAAGACCAAACTCGTAACTCAAATATTCTCCTCCATGATCAGATCACAGAAACTTTATTTTCTTATTACGATGATTTTCCACTTCACTCTGAAATTCTTTGAACTTTTCAAATGTTTCACACTTATGTTTCATCAAGTAGATATACCCATATTAGCTCAAATCATCTGTGAAGGTCAGAAAATAACAATACCCGCCGCGAGCCTCAACACTCATCGAATTGCATGCATCAGTATGTATTATTTCCATTAAGTCAGTTGCTTGCTCCATTGTTCCAGAGAACGGAGTTTTAGTCATCTTTCCCATGAGGCATGGTTCGCAAGCATCAAATGATTCATAATCAAGTGATTCCAAAAGCCCATCAGCATGGAGTTTCTTCATGCGCTTTACACCAATATGACCTAAACGGCAGTGCCACATATAAGTTGCATTATCATTATTAACTTTGCATCTTTTGGCTTCAATATTATGAATATATGTATCACTATGATCGAGATTCAATAAACCATTCACCTTGGGTGTATGACTATTGAAGGTTTTATTCATGTAAACAGAACAACAATTATTTAAATGAATAATTGTGTTGCAATAGACATGATCAAATCATATTCATGCTTAACGCAAACACCAAATAACATTTATTTAGGTTCAACACTAATCCCGAAAGTATAGGGAGTGTGCGATGATGATCATATCAATCTTGGAACCACTTCCAACACACATCGTCACTTCACCCTTAACTAGTCTTTGTTCATTCTGCAACTCCTGTTTCAAGTTACTAATCTTTAGCAACTGAACTAGTATCAAATACTGAGGGGTTGCTATAAACACTAGTAAAGTACACATCAATAACATGTATATCAAATATACCTTTGTTCACTTTGCGATCCTTCTTATCCACCAAATACTTGGGGCAGTTCTGCTTTCAGTGACCAATCCCTTTGCAGTAGAAGCACTTAGTCTCATGTTTAGGTCTAGACTTGGGCTTCTTCACTAGAGCAACAACTTTCTTGCCGTTCTTCTTGAAGTTCCCCTTCTTCCCTTTGCCCTTTTCTTGAAACTAGTGGTCTTGTCAACCATCAACACTTGATGCTTTTCTTGAATTCTACCTTCGTCGATTTCAGCATCATGAAGAGCTTGGGAATTGTTTCTGTTATCCCTTGCATATTATAGTTCATCACGAAGTTCTAGTAACTTGGTGGTAGTGACTAGAGAACTCTGTCAATAACTATCTTATCTAGAAGATTAACTCCCACTTGATTCAAGTGATTGTAGTACTTAAACATTCTGAGCACATGCTCACTGGTTGAGCTATTCTCCTCCATCTTGTAGGCAAAACACTTTGTCAGAGGTCTCACACCTCTCGACTCGGGCATGATTCTGAAATACAAATTTCATCTCTTGGAACATCTTATATGCTCTGTGGCGTTCAAAACATTTTTGGAGTCCCGGTTCTAAGCCGTAAAGCATGGTGCACTAAACTATCAAGTAGTCATCATATCGAGCTTTGCATAACATCTGTATCTGCTCCTGCAATAGGTCCATCACCTAGCGGTGCATCAAGGACATAATTCTTCTGTGCAGCATTGAGGATAATCCTCAGATCACGGGGCTAGTCCGCATCATTGCTACTAACATCTTTCAACTTATTTTTCTCTAGGAACATATCAAAAAATAAACGGGGAGCTACATCGCAAGCTATTGATCTACAACATAGATATGCAAATACTATCAGGACTAAGTTCATGATAAATTAAAGTTTAATTAATCAAATTACTTAAGAACTCCCACTTAGATAGACATCTCTCTAATCATCTAAGTGATCACGTGATCCATATCAACTAAACCATGCCTGATCATCACGTGAGATGGAGTAGTTTTCAATGGTGAACATCACTATGTTGATCATATCTACTATATGATTCACGCTCGACCTTTCGGTCTCCAGTGTTCCGAGGCCATGTCTTCACATGCTAGGCTCGTCAAGTTTAACCCGGGTACTCCGTGTGTGCAAAACTGGCTTGCACCCGTTGTATGTGAACGTAGAGCTTATCACACCCGATCATCACGTGGTGTCCCGGCACGACGAACTATCGCAATGGTGCATACTCAGGGAGAACACTTATACCTTGAAATTTAGTGAGAGATCATCTTATAATGCTACCGTCGAACTAAGCAAAATAAGATGCATAAAAGATAAACATCACATGCAATCAATATAAGTGATATGATATGGCCATCATCATCTTGTGCCTGTGATCTCCATCTCCAAAGCACCGTCATGATCACCATCGTCACCGGCTTGACACCTTGATCTCCATCGAAGCATCGTTGTCGTCATGCCAACTATTGCCTCCACGACTATCGCTACTGCTTAGTGATAAAGTAAAGCAATTACATGGTGATTGCATTTCATACAATAAAGCGACAACCATATAGCTCCTGCCAGTTGCTGATAACTGTGTTACAAAACATGATCATCTCATACAATTAGCATCATGTCTTGACCATATCACATCACAAAATGCCCTGCAAAAACAAGTTAGACGTCCTCTACTTTGTTGTTGCAAGTTTTACATGGCTGCTACGGGTTGAGCAAGAACTATTCTTACCTACGCATCAAAAACCACAACGGGGTATAGTGATTGCTTTTTGATCTTCAGAAAGAACCTTGTTCATTGAATCCGATTCAACTAAAGCTGGAGAAACAGACACCCACTAGCCACCTGTGTGCGAAGCACGTCGGTAGAACAAGTCTCGCGTAAGCGTACGCGTAATGTCGGTCTGGGCCGCTTCATCCAACAATGCCACTGAATCAAGAATCAACTAGTGATGGCAAGCAATATGTATATACCCACTCCCACAACTCCTTTGTGTTCTACTCGTGCATATAACATCTACGCATAAACCTGGCTCGGATGCCACTGTTGGGGAACACAGTAATTTCAAAATTTTCCTACACAAACGCAAGATCATGGTGATGCATATCAACGAGAGGGGAGAGTGTTGTCCACGTACCCTCATAGATCGTAAGCAGAAGCGTTATGAGAACGCGGTTGATCTAGTCGTACGTCTTCATGATCCGACCGATCCAAGTACCGAACGTACGACACCTCCGAGTTCAGCACACATTTAGCTCGGTGACATCCCACGAACTCCGATCTAGCAGAGCTTCGAGGGAGAGTTTTGTCAGCATGACGGCGTGATGACTATGATGATGATGCTACCGATGCAGGGCTTCGCCTAAGCACCGCTACGATATGACCGAGGTGGATTATGGTGGAGGGGGCCACCACACACGGCTAAAAGATCAACTGATCAACTTGTGTGTCTATGGGGTGCCCCCTGGCCACGTATATAAAGGAGGGAGGCGTAGGAGGCCGGCCCTAGAGGGGGAGCGCCAAGTGTGGGGAGTCCTACTAGGACCCCCAAGTCCTGGTAGGATTCCCCTTTTCCTTTTCGGAGTAGGAGTGAAGAAAGAAGGAAAGAGAGAGGGAGTAGGAAAGGGCAAGGGGGGGGGGGCGCCGCCCCCTTTCCCTTAGTCCAATTCGAACCCATGGGGGGCGCGTGCCTCCTTCCCTTTGGCCTGCCTCTTCTATTCCTGTATGGCCCAATAAGGCCCAATACTTCTCTCGGCGAATTCCCGTAACTCTCCGGTACTCTGAAAAATATCTGAATCACTCGGAACCTTTCCGATGTCCGAATATAGCCTTCCAATATATCGATCTTTACGTCTCGACCATTTCGAGACTCCTCGTCATGTCCCGGTCTCATCCGGGACTCCGAACAAACTTCGGTCATCAAATCACATAACTTATAATACAAATCATCACATAACGTTAAGCGTGCGGACCCTACGGGTTCGAGAACTATGTAGACATGACCGAGACTCATCTCCGGACAATAACCAATAGCGGAACCTGGATGCTCATATTGGTTCCTACATATTCTACGAAGATCTTTATCGGTCAAACTGCATAACAACATACGTTGTTCCCTTTCTCATCGGTATGTTTACTTGCCCGAGATTCGATCCTCGGTATCTCAATACCTAGTTCAATCTCGTTACTGGCAAGTCTCTTTTGCTCGTTCTGTAATACATCATCCCGCAACTAACTCATTAGTTGCATTGCTTGCAAGGCTTATAGTGATGTGCATTACCGAGAGGGCCCAGAGATACCTCTCCGACAATCGGAGTGACAAATCCTAATCTTGATCTATGCCAACTCAACAAGTACCATCGGAGACACCTGTAGAGCTCCTTTATAATCACCCAGTTACGTTGTGACATTTGGTAGCACACAAAGTGTTCCTCCGGTACTCGGGAGTTGCATAATCTCATAGTCATAGGAACATGTATAAGTCATGAAGAAAGCGGTAGCAACAAACTAAACGATCATCGTGCTAAGCTAACGGAATGGGTCAAGTCAATCACATCATTCTCTAATGATGTGATCCCGTTAATCAAATGACAACTCATGTCTATGGCTAGGAAACTTAACCATCATTGATTCAACGAGCTAGTCAAGTAGAGGCATACTAGTGACACTCTGTTTGTCTATGTATTCACACATGTACTAAGTTTCCGGTTAATACAATTCTAGCATGAATAATAAATTTTTATCATGATATAAGGAAATAAATAATTACTTTATTATTGCCTCTAGGGCATATTTCCTTCATCCTGGCGCGCCCTGGTGGGTTGTGCTTCCTTCGAAGCACCCCCCAGGCGCTGCCTTGGCCCATTGGGTGTCTTCTGGTCCATAAAAAATCTCCGTAAAGTTTCATTGCATTTGGACTCTGTTTGGTATTGATTTCTTGGGATGTAAAAAACATGTAGAAAACAGCAACTGGCACTTGGCACTATGTCAATAGGTTAGTACCAAAAAATGATATAAAATGACTATAGAATGATTATAAAACATCAAAGATTGATAATATAACAGCATGGAACAATCAAAAATTATAGATATGTTGCAGACGTATTAGCATCCCCAAGCTTAACTCCTACTCGTCCTCGAGTAGGTAAGTGATAAAAATAGAGTTTTTGATGTGGAATGCTGCCTAACATGTCATATCATATTCTTTTCTTTATAGCGTGGACATTTGGACTTATGTATTGTTCAAAGCAATAGTCTAGTTTTGACATGATAACTTAAATACTCAAGCATATCAACATACAACCATGTCTTTCAAAATATCAATGCTAAAATAAGCTATCCCTAGCCCATCATGCTCAATCATTGATCCCTCCATGAAACACACTCGCATATTAACTACACCCAATGCTCAAGTATGATCATAATGCCTCCTAGTTGGTGCTTTTATAAGAGAAGATGGAGACTCGAATTCAAAAATAAAAATTGCATAAAGTAAAGGTGCCAGAGCTCAAAGCAAAAAACTTAGAGATAAAAACATTTTGGGAGGTGTGTCCTTCCCACCAACGAAAATGACTTAGAGTTCCCAACACTTTCCATGCTAGATATATCATAGGCGGTTCCCAAATAGAATTTAAAGTTTATTCCTTTTTCCACCATACTTTCACTTTCCATGGCTAACCGTATCCACGGGTGCCTTCCATACCAACACTTCCCAAGGAATTTATTATTTGACAACATAAAGTAAATTCATTTTTCATTTCGGGACTGGGCATCCCTAATACCTTTGCCTTACTCCCATGCAATGACAAGTGAATAAACACTCATCATGAGAATAACACATCTAGCATGGAAAATATTAGCCACCCCTCACCGCTCCGCGAGCGGTACGAACACACAAAAGAGAAGTTTATTTTGAAAATTAGAGATGGCACATACAAATTTGCTTAGAACAGCAAAAGAATACCGTATATAGGTGGATATAGTGGACTCATGTGGCAAAACTGGTTTAAAGGCTTTTGGATGCACAAGTAGTGATCATACTTAGTGCAAAATGAAGGCTAGCAAAAAGATTGAGAAGCGACCAACCAAGAAACGGATAATCTCATAAGCGAGCATTAAGCATAATTAACACTTAATAATGCACCACAAGTAGGATATAATTTCATTGTATAACTATTGACTTTCGTGCTTGCATAGGGAATCACAAACCTTAACACCAATATTCTTACCAAAGCATAATTACTCATCAACATGACTCACATATCATATCTCAAAACTATTACTAATAATCAAGTTTATTTTGTCCAATGATCTTCATGAAAGTTTTTATTATATCCTTCTTGGATATCTATCACTTTGGGACTAATTTTCATGTGTTGCTTTTGATAAGCTCAAACAAATATAAGTGAAGATCATGAGCATAATATTTCTTTCTCTCAAATTAATTTAAGTGAAGCAAGAGAGAATTTCTTGAAAATTTTAATAACTCTCAAATAAATATAAGTGAAGCAAGAGAGCATTTCTTCAAAAATACTAAAGCACACCGTGCTCAAAAAGATATAAGTGAAGCACTAGAGCAAGTCCATAGCTCATAAAAATTTAAGTGAAGCATATAGAGCAATTCTAACAAGTCATGACATAATTTTGGCTCTCTCAAATAGGTGTGTCCAGCAAGGAATCAAGACTTAAAACACAAAATAAAACAAGCAAATACTCATATCATACAAGACGCTCCAAGCAAAACACATAGTATGTGACGAATAAAAATATAGCTTCGAGTAAAATACCGATTGTCGTTAGAAGAAAGAGGGGATGCCACTCGGGAGTATCCCCAAGCTTAGTCGCTTGCTCTCTTTTGGATAATAGCTTGGGATGCCGGGGCATCCCCAAGCTTAGGCTCTTCTTACTCCTTATTCCTTCATCCATCGTAAGATAACCCAAAACTTGAAAACTTCAATCACACCAAACTCAACAAAAGTCTTTGTGAGATCCGTTAGTATAAGAAAACAAATCACTAACATAAGCATTGTAGTAAACCAATTCATATTTTGTTCTTGCATTATATCTACTGTATTCCAACTTTTCTATGGCAAAAACTGATCAAAGAAAACCATAGAGCCATCAAAACAAGCACACAACGCAAAGAAAAAAGAATATGTCAAAAACAGAACAGTCTGTAGCAATCTGGATAATTCAAATACTTCTGTAACTCCAAAAACTCTGAAAAATTAGGAAGAACTGGGTAATTTGTATATTAACAAAAAGATTGGGTATTTTATCGCTCTCTGGTTAAAAATTAAAATTATTTTTGCAAGCGCAAAAGTTTCTGTTTTTTCAGCAAGATCAAACAACTATCACCCAAGAAGATCCTAAAGGCTTTACTTGGCACAAACACTAAATTAAATACAAAAAACACAATCATAACAGTAGCATAATTGTGCAAACACTCAAGAGTAGAAAGCAAAAAGCAAAAATAAATTTTATTCATTGGGTTGCCTCCCAACAAGCGCTATAGTTTTACGCCCTTAGCTAGGCATAAAGCAAGGATCTAAGTTTTGTCATCTTTGTTTCGAGATCCATAAGATGCCCTCATAATTGATTCATATGGTGGCCTAATTCTTGTTCTACGGAAGTGTTCCATACCCCTTCCTCAAAGGAAATTGGAACTTAATATTGCCTTCTTTCATATCAATCATGACACCAATAGTGTGTAAAAACAGTTTACCAAGAATAATTGGACAAGACGGATTGCAATCAATATCAAGAACAATAAAATCTATGGGCACATAATTCCTATTTGCAAGAATAAGAACATCATTAATTCTTCCCATAGGCTTTTTAATAGTAGAATCCGCCAAGTGCAAGTTTAAAGAACATTCTTCAATATCGGTAAGACCAAGCACATCACATAAAGATTTCGGAATTGTAGAAACACTAGCACCCAAGTCACACAAAGCAAAACACTCATAATTTTTAATCTTGACTTTGATAGTAGGTTCCCATTCATCATGCAATTGTCTAGGAGTTGAAACTTCTAATTCCAACTTTTCTTCTAAATCTTTCATCATAGCATCAACAATATGTTTAGTAAAAGCTTTATTTTGTTCATAAGCATGGGGTGAATTTATCATGGATTGCAATAAATAAATACAATCAATCAAAGAGAAACTATCATAATTAAAGTCTTTGTAATCCAAAAGAGTGGGCACATCACTAGTTAAAGTTTTGACCTCTTCAAAACCACTTTTATCAAATTTCTCAACAAGATTTTCACCCTTCGAATTATCGAGACGCCTTCTAGCTAAAGTTGACTCTTCTCCAGTCCCGTTTTCATCAATCTTAACTTTACTAAACAAGGAGTCAATAGAAGAAACACCAATCATTTTAAGATCTTCATTTTTATCTTCTAACAAGATCGGTTTAGCGGCCATTTGATTTACTATGGTAGCTTGTGCATTGGATATTTTCCTAGCAAACTTTCGGCAAAAACATACTTAGATTGGAGATTGCAAACTTCTCTACTAATATCATCAAGTTGTTTTGTTATAGCATAAAGCACAACAGAGTGCTCCTTAAGTTCTTCAGTAAAATACTTATTATGCTCAAATTGTGTAGTCATATATTCCTTAGTACTTTTCTCAATTTCAAGCAAAATATTTGGGTAAGGAACATCATAATATTTTCTTTGAGGCATCATGACTACGCAAACAAGAACACACGCAAAAACAGATCCGGCAAGAAAACGGCAAATGAAAAAGAAGGGCGAATAAAACGGCATTTTTTGTGAAGTGGGGGAGAGGAAAACGAGAGGCAAATGGAAAATAATGTAAATTGTGAGGAGATGAGATTTGTGATTAGGAACCTGGTATATGTTGAAGATCCTCCCCGACAACGGCGCTAGAAATTCCTTTTGATGGCGGCTTGAAGCTACGTCGGAATTTCCCCAAAGAGGAAGGGATGATGCAGCATAGCAGCGGTAGGTATTTCCCTTAGATATGAAACTAGGGTTATCGAACCAGTAGGAGAACCAAGCAACACAACGTAAATAACACCTGCACACAAATAACAACTACTCACAACCCGACGTGTAAAAGGGGTTGTCAATCCCTTTCGGGTAGCGGCGCTCCAAGATGGGCAAACGGACGTGAATAAAATAGTAGTAAATTGATAGATCGAACGCCAAATAAAATAAATAAGAATAAAACACAGCAAGATATTTTTTTGTATTTTTAGTTTAATAGATCTGGAAATAAAAGCAAAGAAAAAGTAGATTGCAAAGGCAAATAATATGATAAAGAGACCCGGGGGCCGTAGGTTTCACTAGTGGCTTCTCTCAAGAAAAATAGCAAACGGTGGGTAAACAAATTACTGTCGGGCAATTGATAGAGCTTCAAATAATCATGACGATATCCAGGCAATGATCATTATATAGGCATCACGTCCAAGATTAGTAGACCGACTCATTCCTGCATCTACTACTATTACTCCACACATCGACCGCTATCCAGCATGCATCTAGTGTATTAAGTTCATGGAGAAACAGAGTAATGCAATAAGAATGATGACATGATGTAAACACGATCTATCTATGTAGAGATAGACCCCATCGTTTTATCCTTAGTAGCAACGATACATACATGTCGGTTCCTCTTCTATCACTGGGATCAAGCACTGTAAGATCGAACCCACTACAAAGCACCTCTTCCCATTGCAAGAAAAATAGATCAAGTTGGCCAAACAAAACCCAAATATCTGAGAATAAATACGAGGCTATAAGCAATCATGCATATAAGAGATCAAAGAAGATTCAAATAACTTTCATGGATATAAAAAGATAGATCTGATCATGAACTCAAAGTTCATCGGATCCCAACAAACACACCGCAAAAAGAGTTACATCATATGGATCTCCAAGAGACCATTGTATTGAGAATCAAACGAGAGAGAGGAAGCCATCTAGCTACTAACTATGGACCCAAAGGTCTACAAAGAACTACTCACGCATCATCGAAGAGGCGCCAATGGAAGTGGTGAACCCCTCTGTGATGGTGTCTAGATTGGATCTGGTGGTTCTGGACTCTACGGCGGCTGGAATTGATTTTCGTCGACTCCCCTAGGGCTTCTGGAATATTGGGGTCTTTATAGAGAAAAGAAGTAGTCCGGGGGGCACCCGAGGTGGGCACAACCCACTAGGGCGCGCCTGGGCCTCCTAGCGCCCTGGTGGGTTGTGCTCCCCTCGGAGCACCCCCATGAGCTGCCTTGGCCCATTGGGTGTCTTCTGGTCCATAAAAAATCTCCGTAAAGTTCTGTTGCATTTGGACTCTGTTTGGTATTGATTTCCTGCAATGTAAAAAAACATGCGAAAAACAGCAGCTGGCACTTGACACTATGTCAATAGGTTAGTACCAAAAAATGATATAAAATGACTATAAAACATCCAAGATTGATAATATAATAGCATGGAACAATCAAAAAATATAGATACGTTGGATATGTATCGTCGACCCAGCTCCGCCCAATTGGGGAATGTGAGGTATTGAGGGTTTTTTTCTCATGGACAACAATGTAACTAATTTATTGAGATGTTCTCTCATTTCTTACCCCAGTTCATCTGCCTCCTTTAATCACCCGACCGAAAATAACTGTGAATTCATTTTTATTCGAGTTGGTTTGAGGTTTTTCTTTCGTTCATAGAGTGTACAGTGCACGGACACATCGGGACTTTGCAGCCTCGGCCAGGCATCCGTGGAGTTCCATCTCACCGTACCAGATGACTTCACGATGTGCACGGTATGTTCAATCTCACCCAACATCAGTTCGCATGGCCTACTTTCCTGAACATAAACTATATATTGCTACATTTGGATAAAAGGTGCCACATGCAACATATACGTCAAAGGGGATTTTCCCTCTTCTTTCTATATTAGGAAAATTAATGGTGTATTGTTCCTTCAATTACTCTCATATTTCCATGACATCATGGTTACACTATATGTTTAATTATAGATTTTTGTCCTTTGATTTCAACTACCATACTGTTCTTTCAATTTCGCCCATATTTGCATGTTACCATATTCTTCAACAATACTACCATTTTCTGCAGCACGTTCCTTGCTATGCAACATCATCTGTATTACGCAATCTTGCCCTTTACATAAGTCAAGACTGTAGGGATGTCATACTGAACACAACCATGGATTTACAATTGTTGCTTCTGTAAGACTTGATGAACATGATCACTCCTATTTTGCGACGGGCCTTTGGACAGAAATTTCTAAGTTTTATGTACTGAAAGTGGCAGTAAAATTGCATTACACATAAAAGAGCCTGGTCATGAGATATATGATAACTTCCCCGACGATATCATCCGTCCAGACTTTGTTCGAAGTAAGTGTTCTTTACAAGTATCTGCATGTTGACTTACCCACCAATATCAAAGGAATTGTGTAGTATTTAAGCAACCAATTGTTATTCCATTTTCTTACTCTATTCCTACCTACTAACTTTTAGTTACCAATACCTTTTCTTTTGCCTTGTTTTAACTAAATATTCCCTCTACTCCCACTTCTATCAGAAAGCGCCGCTGACGAGGAGACTCCGGAGGTGGAGAATGAGGCTGCCAATAAGCGGAGGCGGGTCGAGCAAGAACCGCAAGCGACTCCAGCAGGCCTAGACTTCATCAGCAGCCTCCCCGATGATATGTTTATAGTCATCACCTCCCTCCTCCCAATCAAATATGGGGTACAGACAACCGTCCTTTCCCGGCGTTGGCGCCCCCTATGGCACTCCACCCCTCTCGACCTCATCGACGCCCATGAGGTCAGCCATGGCTATCGCAAAAACTTGGATGTGTTGTCCCAGATCCTCGGCAGTCACCATGGCCCAATCAAAGGCCTTAGCATGGGCAAGTTCCGTTCCAATGGCAAGGACCGAGCCAAGCTTGACGAGTGGTTCTGATTCCCCGCCCTAGATCAGCTCAAGGAGCTCAGTTTTAATGATGGGCATATGCGCTCATTGCCAACATTTGTGCTCTGCTTCGCGCCCATGCTGTGCCTCACCAAGTTCATGAACTGCCATCCCCCTTAATGACGCGCCCGCTCTTTTTCTACCACGACTGAAGCACCTCGAGCTCATCGCCATCTGCATCCCAAAGGATGACATGGAGCGCCTGCTCCATGGCTGTACTGCACTCGAGTACCTTCGTCTTCAGGCGATCAATGGGTTGATTAGCTTCCACATCACCTCCATGACTCTTCGGACTATTTATGTGTGTTGCTGGTGCTGCAACAAGAGATCACAAAAAGGTGTACCACAATATGGTCATTGAGGACACACCTTCACTTGAGAGATTACTTAGTTGATCAAGAAGGTCCAACAAGAATCAATGTCATTTATGCGCCAAAATTGACAATGGTGGGCTACCCGCCCGTCAAAAACTCTGAACTTGTTATTGGATCCACACCCGTTTAGGTACAATAGTCACCTTCTACCTCTCCCTCTTGAAATTAACATTATTTCTAATTTTGAAGATGTATGTTCGTCTGTCATCCAGAAAATGGTTCCGACAAGCTTGACCCCGAATCTGCGCACAGTGAAGGTCTGGGCACTATAATCTAGCGGCTCCAACCTGGACCAAGTTGTCAATTTCCTGAGATGCTTCCCGTGCCTGGAGAAGCTATACATCAAGGTGATGTTCCTTTCCTGTTAAATGTTAACCATAAGGGAGTTTAATTTTGGCACCTCTTCCCAAGTTTACAATGACAACGTACTACGATTTCTGAAGGAATTTTGGACGATTTCAGTACATACATGTCCCCCCCCCCCATATTGGTTGCTTGATTCATATGGTTACAATCCATAAGCATTTCCCCTTTGGATTCATCTGTACTAGTTTTCTTAGGGAATTTTTCATCCACTCCAACCTCTTGTGAAGAAGGCTACATTTTTCTATATTGTAATCAAATGCCCATGTTAATCATGTCAGATTGAAGATGGCACGTTAGTGTATTTTACAAATCCTGCAAACCAAATAGGCCAGTAGTAGTGTCCAAAACTACATGTAGGCACTAACACGTTTTCTTATTTTGCAGATAAGATTAGGCCCGGTGGTGGATAATGTGATACAATATAACAATCACATCGAATGCCTAGATCTGCATCTGTCAGAAATTACTTTGAACTCCTATCGAGGGACCTTACCGGAGATTATATTCACCTGGTTCTTTGTTGTTAGAGCAAGGGTGCTGAAGATAATAAGGTTTGCCCTAGATTTATTTCACAAAAATTAATGGTTTATTGATTAGCGTCGGCGGTTGCATCGGAATGGAAAACGCTCTGAAAAAGCTGAATTTCATTTTGGAACTTTGGATGATAAAGTAATCGGAAGTCATCGTGTCAACCCCATACATGACTTGTCAGTGGTTGACCCCTTTGCAGAAATGATGAGGTTTCAAAACCAGCCTTACTAGTGGTAATATTAGTTTGAACCTCTCTTATATCCATGTTCAGCTGATCAGCACGGGTGTTTGCAGCTGAATGAGCTAAATTTCATTTCTAATATCAATTTGAACCTTGTAATCTTCGAATTTGAGCCATATAACTCTGGAATTTGAACCTTGTAATATTTGGGGCTTTTGTGGTACAATCGTTGAAATGACATCGTATGAGACTCGTATATTGGTAGTACTATTTTGAACTTAATATGCAATGGACTTAGATTTTATTAACCATTCTTGAATGTGTTTCCCTTGTCGATCTCATAGCACACGATTTGTATAGCTAACTCGACTACGATCTTCGACATTATTGCACACAGTTGGTTTCTTGAACCATGTGCCATGTAGAGCGCAAAATTAATTATCGCACTCGAGTGTCCGTCATCACCCTTCTGTGTAACTTTGATCTCATCACCCGTGGGTAAACTTATGATCAAAGTCATTCCACACACTTTGTTTTTACAAAGCCTTTTGCCAATAAACACCCATGATTTTCCCCTCTTCTAGTCGACGCGTGGCCAAACTACCCGGGCGGGAAGCTTGCGCGGTTGCGCGGGAACAGGCTCACCAATGATACATTTGGCGCCTCTTCGAGCTCACGCGTGGTCAAATGAAACACGTGCGGGGTGCTCAAGCATGCACTGGAATCCTCCGCTATGAACGTTGTGATAAGACGTGACGATTACAGGCCGGCCAGCCCCCATTTATTACAACGACCATTTAACCCTTGTGTCTCTTCAACCTTTCGATCACGCCCCAGTATTGCAAGAAGCACACCCACCATGACAAATTCTTAGAGGGCATCCTGCGCGGCTCCAATGGTGCTCTAAGCGGCTGCCGACGACGAGCAGCAGTTCGCCATGCATGCCGTGGTGAACACCCACAGAAGGTTCATGGAGCTCTCGGTGGTGTACACCAACAACCCAGTCTGGGTGGAGCACTCCATCCACATCATGGACATGTTGCTTGCTGAGGAGAAGTACAAGGTGGTCGGGTTCGACCTCGAGTACACCTGCGCTCATGCCGGGTCTCGTCCCAAGGTCACCGTCGCCCAGATGTGCGTGTGCAATCACGTCCTCGTCTACCACTACTGCCTGCCACAAGGCCTTGCGAGGGTTTCGCCAGGTTTGTCAATAGCCCCCACTACATGTTCGCTATGGTGGACATCACCAACGATGTAAAGGTGCTCAAGAATTCGGGCATCGCCTGCCAGAATCTTGTTGACATCTAGGGCCAATACAAGATCTGGGGCAGCAAGAAGCATGAGAAGGACTCACTGGTTCACCTCGCCGAGGTCATCATCGACCCCTACTACAGAGACATGAAGTATTCCTGCAACAAGGACAAGCATGTCTGGCACTCGACTTGGATGGAGAAACTCGAAAAGTTCACATTGTGTACGCGAACAAGGAGGTGTAAACGAGCTATGAGATGTACAGACGGATCATTGACGTGAAGAAGTGCCTCCTTCCCCAAAACGGCCAGGGATCCATCCAAAAGCAGAGCAATGGCAAGCGTCGTCACAACAACTTGTAGATGATTAGATGCTCATTTCTCCTAGTTTAGTATGCAAGTAATTGCTTACTTTGGTGTGTCAAAATGTTATGTGTGTAGTCACTTATGTAATTGTATGCTCAATTTGGTTATGCAATGTTTTTTAGTATATATGTTGTAGACAGAGCATAGATGTTGTGTGTACAGAGCAAATCACATCGCACACGGAGTAAACAGTGGAACCCGTCGGTGATGATTTCATCAATCACTCACAATTGTATACCAGCAATTGTTTGCTCACAACACTCACGACTTGTTAACAGGAATTGTGTGTGTTGTTATCGGTCTTCCCCACATTTCTGATTATTGGCCTGTTTGCCGCGTATCACACACATCTTGTTAAGTTCAACCATTTCTGTTGTGTTGGCTAACCGCAAACAGTTCATCCGACTAAACTGTATGACATATATCGCACACACCTTGATCTAGCTGACCGTTTCTCTTGTGTTGCCTAATCACAAACAGTTCATCCGAGTGAACTGCAGGCCGTATATTGCACACCTTCATTTGTCTGACCGTTTCTGCGGTTGTGCTCATCGCAAATAGTTCGTTCGAGTGAATAGTATGCCACGCATCACACACGCAACTAAACTTGAACCGTGTTTGATGTCTCCGCCATCGCAAACATTTTGTATCATTTTTGACGATTTTATTACATCTTCGTTTGCGATTAATACATCGCACACATTGTAACACCCCGGATGTAATTTACCTTATTTGTACTCCAACTCTTGCCGTTTCCGGCACTAAGTTATATTATTTCCTCATTGTTGGGTTTTTGTCTCCGTGTGTTTTGTCTTTGGCATGCATCTCATATCATGTCATCATGTGCATTGCATTTGCATACGTGTTCGTCTCATGCATCCGAGCATTTTCCCCGTTGTCCGTTTTGCATTCCGGCGCTCCTATGTCCTCCGGTGTCCCTTTTTACCTCTTTTCGTGTGCTGGTGTTAAACGTTTTCGGATTGGACCGAGACTTGTCATGCGGCCTTGGTTTACTACCGGTAGACCGTCTGTCAAGTTTCGTACCATTTGGACTTTGTTTGATACTCCAACGGTTAACCGAGGGACCGAAAAGGCCTCGTATGTGTTGCAGCCCAAGACCCCTCCAAAGTGGCCCAAAACCCACCTAAACCTCTTCTATCATCTAGATCGTTCGATCACGATCGCGTGGCTGAAAACCGCACCTCATTTGGAGCTCCCTAGCTCCCTCTACCCCTATATAAAGGCCACTCCCCGAATTTTTCGGGCAAACCCTAGCCCCCTTCTTCCTCCGCGCGCTGGACAACGTCTGCCGGCGCCGGACATGTCCGACCTGCACCGCGCCGTTGTTCCGCACCAGTGGCGTAGTGCCACATGTCCCGGCCAGCGCGCCCCGCCGCCGCGGCCCGGGAAGCCCGATTCGGGCCCCCGAGCCCGTTCCCCGCGCCGCCGCCCCACGCATCGTCTTCTCCGTCTGGGAGCCACCGCCCGAACCCTCTCCCTCCATCGCGCCGCCACCCGCGCCGGCCGGAGCTCCTCACCGGCCGAGGCGCCACCGCCGGCCACCACCGCGACGCCCCTCGCCGGCGACGTCGCTGCCCGAGCTGCCGGCCCTCCTCTCCGGCGAGCGGCAAGTCCGGCGACGTCCACTACTCCGGCGGCTATAGTAGCTTCCCCCGGTGATCCTCGATTTCCGTGCAGCCCCGATCTAGATCTCAGATCCGAAATGTCGGGGTTGACTTTTTCGTCCCTAACCCTAGTATTTTTGCATATTTTGACGTGCCATAACTCTGCATTCGTAGCTCCATTTCGTGCGTGTAGCATATCAAAATGTTCGTATCGACGAGTACATCATTTCATCTCATTGCATCATTTTCATTTGAGCTCATCTTGATGCCCGAAATGCTGTTGGAAGAGGGCTATGTGATGATTATGTCAGATCTGTTTCAGCAAATGCACTTTTGTCATTTTTGTCATGATTAATGTGTGCATGCTATGATCCTGAGCTCTACATGTGTTTTGAAGAATGCCATGCCATCTTTACAGGGGTGTATGCCATGTATTTTTGTGATCTTTATGGTGACTAGCACAAGCATGCAAAGTAGCTTACTCAATGATGTTGATTTCAGGGACTTAGAATTTCACTAAGTCCTTGCCCTGTCATTATTTTTATGCCATATGTCCATGTTGTTTCCTAGTGATCTGTGCCTCTTTTGAGCATGATCAGTAAGTATGTTTTGTAGATAATGTTGTGCTCTATCCATCCATGTCTTTGTTTGCAATTATTAAGCACCCTAGCTTGAGTCAATCGAGCTCTACTTTTGCTATAAAGTGTTCCTGGCAGATTGTTAACATGTTTAGCTATTTTGTCGGGCTTGTTGTAGTTGTTCCGTGCATGCTATGTTGTTGTTCTTGCCATGTCTAGCTTCCATGCCATGTCTATTTGCTGGGTGTATGCTTAGTTTGTCATGCAATGCCTCGTAGTGAGTGCATCGAGCTCGTAAACATGTCTACTTGTTAATCTGTTTTGCATGCTCTAGTTTTTCACTAAGTCTGAATCTGTTTATGTTTTTGCTATGTTCACATGCTTGCAATTGTATTTTCTGATCCCTTTTGGCTCATGGTCACTAAGGTACTTTTGTTATATGCTTAGAGTAGCTTCATTCCATGCCTTGATTTGCCATGATATGTTCCTGTAGCATATAGTTATCATGCTCTAAACATTGCTTCCTGATGATAAATTCCTGACATGCTGTTAATTTCATTAAGTCTGAAACCTGTAATCATTTGCACTTTTGCCATGCTTGTTTGAACCTGTTAATGGATGAATTAGCGTAGCTCAGTGTTCATATTTTGTCAAGCATCATGAGTGGATCCCTGCCATGTATTTTGTTGTCATGTTGGAGTGTTGTAGCATGTTGTTCTTGATGCATTTAGGAGGCTACTTGCTGTTTATCATAGACCGGTGTCATATTTGTTTTGCTTGCCATTTCCAAACCGTGCATCCGATTCCGGTGATCTTTATATCAATTTCGACCGAAATCATCTCACCTTTCCAGTGGCACTCTTGGATTTCCAAGTTGAGGCCAGGTTCAATCATTCCTTTCCAAATCATGCCTATGCATCATATATCGCATCCCGCATATCATACCATGTTTGCATCATGTTGCTTGAGCATTGAACGTGGTTGATTGTGTTCCTTTTGTTTGTTGTTCTTGCTTGGGTAGAGCCAGGAGACGAGTATGTGAATGAGGAGCCCGTTGAGTTTGCTTACAAGGATCAAGACAACTTTGAGAACTTTGCAGGCAAGATGACCATACCCTCGAAATCACTTCTATCTTTGCTTGCTAGATGCTCGCTCTTTTGCTATGCCTATGCTACGATACCTACCACTTGCTTATCATGCCTCCCAATTGCCATGTCAAGCCTCTAACCCACCTTGTCCTAGCAAACCGTTGTTTGACTATGTTACCGCTTTGCTCAGCCCCTCTTATAGTGTTGCTAGTTGCAGGTGAAGTTTGGAGATCGTTCCTTGTTGGAACATGTTTATTGTTGGGATATCATAAAATTATCTTGTTTATCTTAATGCACCTATATACTTGGTAAAGGGTGGAAGGCTCGGCCTTATGCCTAGTGTTTTGTTCCACTCTTGCCGCCCTAGTTTTCTGTCATATCGGTGTTATGTTCCCGGATTTTGCGTTCCTTACACGGTTGGGTTATAATGGGAACCCCTTGATAGTTTGCCTTGAATAAAACTCCTCCAGCAATGCCCAACCTTGGTTTTACCATTTGCCACCTAGCCTCTTTTTCCCTTGGGTTTCCGGAGCCCGAGGGTCATCTTTATTTAAACCCCCTGGGCCAGTGCTCCTCTGAGTGTTGGTCCGACCGAGTAGACCGCAGGGCCACCTCGGGGCAACTTGAGGGTTGGTTTTACTCGTAGGATGTCTCATCTGAGTGTGCCCTAAGAACGAGATATGTGCAGCTCCTATCGGGATTTGTCGGCACATTCGGGCGGTGTTGCTGGACTTGTTTTACCATTGTCGAGGATGTCTTGTAACCAGGATGCCGAGTCTGATCGGATTGTCTTGGGAGAAGGAATATCCTTCGTTGACCGTGAGAGCTTGTGATGGGCTAAGTTGGGACTCCCCTGCAGGGATTTGAACTTTCGAAAGCCATGCCCGTGGTTATGGGCAGATGGGAATTTGTTAATGTCCGGTTGTAGATAACCTAAAACTTTACTTAATTAAAATGCACCAACCGCGTGTGTAACCGTGATGGTCTCTTCTCGACGGAGTCCGGGAAGTGAACACGGTGTTGGAGTAATGCTTGACGTAGGTTGTTCTAGGATCACTTCTTGATCATAGCTGTTCGACCGTGCTTTTGCCTTCTCTTCTCGCTCTCATTTGAGTATGTTAGCCACCATATATGCTAGCCGCTTGTTGTAGCTCCACATCATACCTTTACCTTACCTCTGAGCTTAAATAGTCTTGATCGCGAGGGTGTGAGATTGCTGAGTCCCCGTGACTCACAGATTACCTCCAAAACCAAATGCAGGGACCGATGATGCCGCTCCAGATGATATGACCGAGCTCAAGTGGGAGTTCGATGAAGACTCTCGTCGTTACTACGTGTCTTTCCCAAATGATCAGTAGTGGTGCCCAGTTGGGGCGATCGGGGACTTTGTCGCATTTGGGGATTGATCTTTATTTTGTTTCCGTAGTCGGACCTTGAGTGTATTGGATGAATGTAATGACTTATTTCTGTATTTGTGTGATGTGGCGACTGTAAGCCAACTATGTACTTTCCCCCTTTATTTATTTACATGGGTTGTTGTGAAGATTACCTCACTTGCGGCATTGCTTTCAATGCGGTTATGCCTCTAAGTCGTGCTTTGACACGTAGGAGATATAGCCGCATCGAGGGCGTTACACACAGTTTCGTCGAAGGGTCTCTGATTGTAGTGTCACGTTAGCAGCATCCTGCAGTAGTGCATGCATATCATTGTGCTAACCCATGGTTAAAGGTAACCTCGAAAAACGCATTAGACCCTGTATAATGAAGGAAATATGCCCTAGAGGCAATAATAAAGTTATTATTTATTTCCTTATATCATGATAAATTTTTATTATTCATGCTAGAATTGTATTAACCGGAAACATAATACATGTGTGAATACATAGACAAACAGAGTGTCACTAGTATGCCTCTACTTGACTAGCTCGTTAATCGAACATGGTTATGTTTCCTAACCATAAACAAAAGAGTTGTTATTTGATTAACGGGATCACATCATTAGGAGAATGATGTGATTGACATGACCCATTCCATTAGCTTAGCACCCGATCGTTTAGTATGTTGCTATTGCTTTCTTCATGACTTATACATGTTCCTATGACTATGAGATTATGCAACTCCCGTTTGCCGGAGGAACACTTTGTGTGCAACCAAACGTCACAACGTAACTGGGTGATTATAAAGGAGCTCTACAAGTGTCTCCAAAGGTACATGTTGGGTTGGCGTATTTCGAGATTAGGATTTGTCACTCCGATTGTCGGAGAGGTATCTCTGGGCCCTCTCGGTAATGCACATCACATAAGCCTTGCAAGCATTGCAACTAATGAGTTAGTTGTGAGATGATGTATTACGGAACGAGTAAAGAGACTTGCCGGTAACGAGATTGAACTAGGTATTAAGATACCGACGATCGAATCTCGGGCAAGTAACATACCGATGATAAAGGGAACAACGTATGTTGTTATGCGGTCTGACCGATAAAGATCTTCGTAGAATATGTGGGAGCCAACATGAGCATCCAGGTTCTGCTATTGGTTATTGACTGGAGACGTGTCTTGGTCATGTCTACATTGTTCTCGAACCCGTAGGGTCCGCACACTTAAGGTTTCAATGATAGTTATATTATGAGTTTACGAGTTTTGATGTACCGAAGGAGTTCGGAGTCCCGGATGAGATCGGGAACATGACGAGGAGTCTCGAAATGGTCGAGATGTAAAGATCGATATATTGGACGACTATATTCGGCCATCGGAAAGGTTCCTAGTGATTCGGGTATTTTTCGGAGTACCGGAGAGTTAGGGGAATACGTATTGGGCCTTATTGGGCCATACGGGAAAGAAGAAAAAGGGCCTCAAGGGTGGCCGCACCCCTCCCCTTGGTCTGGTCCGAATTGGACTAGGGAAGGGGGGCGCCCCCTTCCTTCCTTCTCCTTTTCCCTTCCTCTTTTCCTATTCCATATGGGAGGTGGAATCCTACTAGGACTAGGGAGTCCTAGTAGGACTCCACACTTGGCGCGCCCCCTCCTAGGGTCGGCCTCCTCCTCCCTTGCTCCTTTATATACGGGTGCAAGGGGGCACCTCTAGACACAAGTTGATCCACGTGATCATATTCTTAGCCGTGTGCGGTGCCCCTTCCACCATAGTCCTCGATAATATTGTAGCGGTGCTTAGGCGAAGCCCTGCGACGGTAGTACATCAAGATCGTCACCACGCCGTCGTGCTGACAGAACTCTTCCTCGACACTTTGCTGGATCGGAGTCCGGGGATCGTCATCGAGCTGAACGTGTGCTAAAACTCGGAGGTGACGTAGTTTCGGTGCTTGATCGGTCGGGCCGTGAAGACGTACGACTACATCAACCGCGTTGTGCTAACGCTTTCGCTGTCGGTTTACAAGGGTACGTAGATCACACTCTCCCCTCTCGTTGCTATGTATCACCATGATCTTGCGTGTGCGTAGGATTTTTTTTTTGAAATTACTACGTTACCCAACAGTGGTATCAGAGCCTAGGTTTTATGTGTTGATGTTATATGCACGAGTAGAACACAAGTGAGTTGTGGGCGATATAAGTCATACTGCTTACCAGCATGTCATACTTTGGTTCGGCGGTATTGTTGGACGAAGCGGCCCGGACCGACATTACGCGTACGCTTACGCGAGACCGGTTCTCCCGACGTGCTTTGCACAAAGGTGGCTAGAGGGTGACAGTTTCTCCAACTTTAGTTGAACCGAGTGTGGCTACGCCCGATCCTTGCGAAGGTTAAAACAGCACCAACTTGACAAACTATCGTTGTGGTTTTGATGCGTAGGTAAGATTGGTTCTTGCTTAAGCCCGTAGCAGCCACGTAAAACTTGCAACAACAAAGTAGAGGACGTCTAACTTGTTTTTGCAGGGCATGTTGTGATGTGATATGGTCAAGACATGATGCTAAATTTTATTGTATGAGATGATCATGTTTTGTAAACGAGTTATCGGCAACTGGCAGGAGCCATATGGTTGTTGCTTTATTGTATGCAATGCAATCACGTTGTAATGCTTTACTTTATCACTAAGCAGTAGCGATAGTCGTGGAAGCATAAGATTGGCGAGACGACAATGATGCTACGATGGAGATCAAGGTGTTGCACCGGTGACGATGGTGATCATGACGGTGCTTCAAAGATGGAGATCACAAGCACAAGATGATGGTTGCCATATCATATCACTTATATTGATTGCATGTGATATTTATCTTTTATGCATCTTATCCTGCTTTGATTGACGGTAGCATTATAAGATGATCTCTCACTAATTATCAAGAAGTGTTCTCCCTGAGTATGCACCGTTGCGAAAGTTCTTCGTGCTGAGACACCACGTGATGATCGGGTGTGATAGGCTCTACGTTCAAATACAACAGGTGCAAAACAGTTGCACATGTAGAATACTCAGGTTATACTTGACGAGCCAAGCATATACAGATATGGCCTCGGAACACGGAGACCTAAAGGTCGAGCGTGAATCATATAGCAGATATGATCAACATAGCGATGTTCACCAATGAAACTACTCCATCTCACGTGATGATCGGACATGGTTTAGTTGATTTGGATCACGTAATCACTTAGAGGATTAGAGGAATGTCTATCTAAGTGGGAGTTCTTAAGTAATATGATTAATTGAACTTAAATTTATCATGAACTTAGTCCTGGTAGTATTTTGCAAATTATGTTGTAGATCAATAGCTCGCGTTGTTGCTTCCATGTGTTTATTTTGATATGTTCCTAGAGAAAATTGTGTTGAAAGATGTTAGTAGCAATGATGCGAATTGGATCCGTGATCTGAGGTTTATCCTCATTGCTACACAAAAGAATTATGTCCTTGATGCATCGCTAGGTGACAGACCTATTGCAGGAGCAGATGCAGACGTTATGAACGTTTGGCCAGCTCAATATGATGACTACTTAATAGTTTAGTGCACCATGCTTAACGGCTTAGAATCGGGACTTCAAAAGATGTTTTGAACGTCATGGACCATATGAGATGTTCCAGGAGTTGAAGTTAATATTTCAAGCAAATACCCGAGTTGAGAGATATGAAGTCTCCAACAAGTTCTATAGCTAAAAGATGGAGGAGAATCGCTCAACTAGTGAGCATGTGCTCAGATTGTCTGAGTACTACAATCGCTTGAATCAAGTGGGAGTTAATCTTCCAGATAAGATAGTGATTGACATAATTCTCTAGTCACCATCACCAAGTTAGTAGAACTTCGTGATGAACTATGATATGCAAGGGATAACGGAAACGATTCCCAAGCTCTTCGTAATGTGGAAATTGACGAAGGTAGAAATCGAGAAAAACATCAAGTGTTGATGGTAGACAAGACCACTAGTTTCAAGAAAAGGGCAGAGGGAAGAAGGGGAACTTCAAGAAGAACAGCAAGCAAGTTACTGCTCAAGTGAAGAAGCCCAAGTCTGGTCCTAAGCCTGAGACTAAATGTTTCTACTGCAAAGGGACTGGTCACTGGAAGCGGAACTACCCCAAGTGATTGGCAGATAAGAAGGATGGCAAAGTGAATATAAGTATATTTGATATACATGTTATTGATGTGTACTTTACTAGTGTTTATAGCAACCCCTCAGTATTTGATACTAGTTCAGTTGCTAAGATTAGTAACTCGAAACGGGAGTTGCAGAATAAACAGAGACTAGTTAAGGGTGAAGTGACGATGTGTGTTGGAAGTGGTTCCAAGATTGATATGATCATCATCGCACACTCCCTATACTTTCGGGATTAGTGTTGAACCTGAATAAGTGTTATTTGGTGTTTGCGTTGAGCATGAATATGATTTGATCATGTTTATTGTAATACGGTTATTCATTTAAGTAAGAGAATAAATTGTTGTTCTGTTTACATGAATAAAACCTTATATGGTTACACACCCAATGAAAATAGTTCGTTGGATCTCGATCGTAGTGATACACATAATCATAATATTGAAACCAAAAGATGCAAAATTAATAATGATAGTGCAACTTATTTGTGGCACTGCCGTTTAGGTCATATTGGTGTAAAGCGCATGAAGAAACTCCATGCTAATGGGTTTTTGGAATCACTTGATTATGAATCAGTTGATGCTTGCGAACCATGCCTCATGGGCAAGATGACTAAAACGCCGTTCTCCGGAACTATGGAGCGAGCAACTGACTTATTAGAAATAATACATACTGATGTATGAGATCCGATGAGTGTTAAGGCTCATGGCGGGTATCATTATTTTCTGACCTTCACAGATGATTTGAGCAGATATGGGTATATCTACTTAATGAAACACAAGTCTGAAATATTTGAAAAGTTCAAAGAATTTCGGAGTGAAGTGGAGAATCATCGTAACAAGAAAATAAAAGTTTCTATGATATGATCGCAAAGGTAAAATATTTGAGTTACGAGTCTGGCCTTCAGTTAAAACAATGTGAAATAGTTTCACTACTCACGCCACCTGGAACACCACAGCATAATGGTGTGTCCGAACATCATAACCATACTTTATTAGATATGGTGTGATCTATGATGTCTCTTACCGATCTACCACTATCGTTTTGGGGTTATGCATTAAAGACAGTTGCATTCACGTTTAAAAGGGCACCATCTAAGTCCGTTGAGACGACACAATCTGAACTGTGGTTTGGCAAGAAACCAAAGTTGTCGTTTCTTAAAGTTTGGGATTGTGATGCTTATATGAAAAAGTTTCATCCTGATAAGCTCAAACCCAAATCGGAGAAATATGTCTTCATAGGATACCCAAAGGAGACTATTGGGTACACCTTCTATCACAGATCCGAAGGCAAGACATTCGTTGCTAAGAATGGATCCTTTCTAGAGAAGGAGTTTCTCTTGAAAGAAGTGAGTGGGGGGAAAGTAGAACTTGATAAGGTAATTGTACCTTCTCCCTTATTGAAAAGTAGTTCATCACAAGAAATCTGTTCCTGTGACTACTACACCAATTAGTGAGGAAGACTAATGATGATGATCATGTAACTTCAGATCAAGTTAATACCGAATCTCGTAGGTAAACCAGAGTGAGATTCGCACCAAAGTGGTACGGTAATCCTGTTCTGGAAGTCATGTTACTAGACCATGACGAACTTGCGAACTATGAGGAAGCGATGATGAGCCTAGATTCCGCGAAATGGCTTGAGGCCATGAAATCTGAGATGAGATCCATGTATGAGAACAAAGTATGGACTTTGATTGACTTGCCCAATGATCGGCGAGCCATTGAGATTAAATGGATCTTCAAGAGGAAGACGGACGCTGATAGTAGTGTTACTATCTACAAAGCTAGAATTGTCACAAAAAGGTTTTCGACAAGTTCAAGGTGTTGACTATGATGAGAGTTTCTCACTCGTATCTATGCTTAAGTCTGTCCGAATCATGTTAGCAATTGCCGCATTTTATGAAATCCAGCAAATGGATGTCAAAACTGCATTCCTGAATGGATTTCTGGAAGAAGAGTTGTATATGATGCAGCCGGAAGGTTTTGTCGATCCAAAAGGAGCTAAGAAAGTGTGCAAGCTCCAGCGATCCATTTATGGACTGGTGCAAGCCTCTCAGAGTTGGAATAAACGCTTTGATAGTATGATCAAAGCATATAGTTTTATACAGACTTGCGGTGAAGCCTGTATTTACAAGAAAGTGAGTGGGAGCACTACAACATTTCTGATAAGTATATGTGAATGACATATTGTTGATCGGAAATAATGTAGAATTATTCTGCAAAGCATAAAGGAGTGTTTTTAAAGAAGTTTTTCAAAGAAAGACCTCGGTGAAGCTGCTTACATATTAAGCATCAAAATCTATAGAGATAGATCAAGACGCTTGATAAGTTTTTTCAATGAGTACATACCTTGACAATATTTTGAAGTAGTTCAAAAATGGAACAGTCAAAGAAAGAGTTCTTGGCTGTGTTACAAGGTATGAAGTTGAGTAAGACTCAAAGCCCGACCACGGCAGAAGATAGAAAGAGAATGAAAGTCATTCCCTATGCCTCAGCCATAGGTTCTATAAAGTATGCCATGATGTGTACTAGATCTATTGTATACCCTACACTGTGTTAAGCAAGGGAGTACAATAGTGATCTAAGAGTAGATCACTGGACATTGGTCAAAATTATCCTTAGTGGAATAAGGAAATATTTCTCGATTATGGAGGTGACAAAAGGTTCGTCGTAAAAAGTTACGTCGATGCAAGTTTTGACACAGATCTGGATGACTCTAAGTCTCGATCTAGATACATATTGAAAGTGGGAGCAATTAGCTAGAGTAGCTCCGTGCAGAGCATTGTAGACATAGAATTCACAAAATACTTACGGATCTGTATGTGACAGACCCGTTGACTAAAATTATCTCACAAGCAAAACATGATCACACCTTAGTACTCTTTGGGTGTTAATAACATAAATGATGTGAACTAGATTATTGACTCTAGTAAACCCTTTGGGTATAGGTCACATGACGATGTGAACTATGGGTGTTAATCACATGGTGATGTGAACTCTTAGTGTTGAATCACATGGCGATGTGAACTAGATTATTGACTCTAGTGCAAGTGGGAGACTGAAGGAAATATGCCCTAGAGGCAATAATAAAGTTATTATTTATTTCCTTATATCATGATAAATGTTTATTATTCATGCTAGAATTGTATTAACCGGAAACATAATACATGTGTGAATACATAGACAAACAGAGTGTCACTAGTATGCCTCTACTTGACTAGCTCGTTAATCGAACATGGTTATGTTTCCTAACCATAAACAAAAGAGTTGTTATTTGATTAACGGGATCACATCATTAGGAGAATGATGTGATTAACATGACCCATTCCATTAGCTTAGCACCCGATCGTTTAGTATGTTGCTATTGCTTTCTTCATGACTTATACATGTTCCTATGACTATGAGATTATGCAACTCTCGTTTGCCGGAGGAACACTTTGTGTGCTACCAAACGTCACAACGTAACTGGGTGATTATAAAGGAGCTCTACAGGTGTCTCCAAAGGTACATGTTGGGTTGGCGTATTTCGAGATTATGATTTGTCACTCCGATTGTCGGAGAGGTATCTCTGGGCCCTCTCGGTAATGCACATCACATAAGCCTTGCAAGCATTGCAACTAATGAGTTAGTTGTGAGATGATGTATTACGAAACGAGTAAAGAGACTTGCCGGTAACGAGATTGAACTAGGTATTAAGATACCGACGATCGAATCTCGGGCAAGTAACATACCGATGACAAAGGGAACAATGTATGTTGTTATGCGGTCTGACCGATAAAGATCTTCATAGAATATGTGGGAGCCAATATGAGCATCCAGGTTCCGCTATTGGTTATTGACTGGAGACGTGTCTCGTCATGTCTACATTGTTCTCGAACCCGTAGGGTCTGCACGCTTAAGGTTTCAATGACAGTTATATTATGAGTTTATGAGTTTTGATGTACCGAAGGAGTTAGGAGTCCCGGATGAGACGGGGACATGACGAGGAGTCTCGAAATGGTCGAGACGTAAAGATCGATATATTGGACGACTATATTCGGACATCAGAAAGGTTCCGAGTGATTCGGGTATTTTTCGGAGTACCGGAGAGTTACGGGAATACGTATTGGGTCTTATTGGGCCATACAGGAAAGAAGAAAAAGGGCCTCAAGGGTGGCCGCACCCCTCCCCTTGGTCTGGTCCGAATTGGACTAGGGAAGGGGGGCGCCCCCTTCCTTCCTTCTCCTTTTCCCTTCCTCTTTTCCTATTCCATATGGGAGGTGGAATCCTACTAGGACTAGGGAGTCCTAGTAGGACTCCACACTTGGGGCGCCCCCTCCTAGGGCCGGCCTCCTCCTCCCTTGCTCCTTTATATACGGGGGCAAGGGGGCACCTCTAGACACAAGTTGATCCACGTGATCATATTCTTAGCCGTGTGCGGTGCCCCCTTCCACCATAGTCCTCGATAATATTGTAGTGGTGCTTAGGCGAAGCCCTGCGACGGTAGTACATCAAGATCGTCACCACGCCGTCGTGCTGACGAAACTCTTCCCCGACACTTTGCTGGATCGGAGTCCGGGGATCGTCATCGAGCTGAACGTGTGCTAAAACTCGGAGGTGCCGTAGTTTCGGTGCTTGATCGGTCGGGCCGTGAAGACGTACGACTACATCAACCGCGTTGTGCTAACGCTTCCATTGTCGGTCTATAAGGGTACGTAGATCACACTCTCCCCTCTCGTTGCTATGCATCACCATGATCTTGCGTGTGCGTAGGTTTTTTTTTTTGAAATTACTACGTTACCCAACATATAAGTGGAAGGAGGGAGTAAATATAGTATAGCATTTTATTATTAATTTAACATCCCCTGAAACATTTTCCACCTATATATATATTATTTATTGGTAATACTTGATATTGCCTGATAAATTCTAAAACCCTTCTGGTGACCCCGAAATGCTTCCGGTTCATCTCGAAACTATTTCAAATATGAATGAAACTATTTCACAAATATTTCCTTGTCACCCTTGTCCTACTAATACTCATCAGATCATGATTACCTTAAGCTTGTGACCCTATAGGTTCAGTAAAACATAGACATGAACAAAATCCCTTTGTCCAGTGACCGATAACAGAACCATGGACGTCCATATCGATCCCTATGAGTACACAAATGACATTCAAGTGAACCTTAGGTTATCATGTGATGTTCCCTTTGCTTCATGATACTTTACAAAACTCGAGGTGAGATGTGTCGGTATCCTCTTGAGTTATACACATGCTCACTATACCGATCTCCTCGTTGCCGGTTTTGTTCTTCTTTCTCGTTGACGTGTTCCGACATCCCCGTGACATAGTCACCTGTGTCTAGACAGGCGATGATGGATGCCATCACACCGAGAGGGACCTAAGAATATCTCTCCATCATCGGAGGAGCAAATTCCACTCTCGAGCTATCTAGTCCCTTGTCAGACTTTCCGATGGACTTGCTAGTTGTCCTTATGATCACCGTGTTACAGATGACGTTTGAGCAGCCCCAAAGCTCATCGTATGGTAAGAAGTGACTACGATACTCTCATGGTCTAAGGAACTAAAAGACATGTTAACACTCCGTATTATAACAATTGACTTGTGACGATGTCATCTCAAAGTATAATAAACAAGTTTGGGTCGATTCAATATGATCGTTCTTATAACGTCATACTCTCCATGTTTTTTAGGACTATTGTTGCAATTAACGATATCCTAAGATCCGGAAAATATGATCACTAACAACACTTGAGCCAGTCTTAGAGGCGAGACTAGGAATTTTATTTTATCATTTGTTGTTCTACACGTGCATATTAGTTTTCCACTAAATTTAATATTCCAGGAACATAGCAGCTATAGCATGGAATATAAACTCTTAATGAACATGGAAATAAAATGATACAATATTACTGCCTCTAGGGCATACCTGTTGTTGCAGGAAGTGGATAAGGAACTAGCTCCTTAGTCAATCAATGTTGATGATGCTAAGATAATTGGAAGTGTTCATGTCACTAATTAGTGGACCAACTTCAGGAACCAATTATCTCACAACATGTTCGCTAATTATCGTGTGACGAATGCAGATTTTCAACTATAGTATGACATGTGGATTAGCTAGACGGTGTGTTCTCTTCTGAGGTAACTAGATGGTGAGTTAGCAAGATGATGTGTTCTCTTTTGTGCTATCAAGATGATGAGTTAGGAAGATGATGTGTTCTCTTTTGTGCTAGCTAGACGATGACTTAGCAAGATAATATGCTCTTTTTTTGCATAGCTATTGAATGATGACTTTTGGATATTTTGTAGATCATCATCATGAGAAAACAATTGGTATATTCTCTTTTGTTTGCCAACTATTTTTTACAATTTTTTACTTGTTGCACCATGGCTAAAAAAAGTAATTTAGTAGGAATTACTTGACACATACAAATGAGATGGATAGTGCATTGTTGGATGTCCTTGTTGAACATCACGACAGAGGTGATCATGCCCAAAATTTCCAAACATTTTAGGTTGAATGTCTGCATTTTAAGTGTGGACTGGACATCACACAAGAGATAATACGCTCAAGGTGCAAGACTTTTGACAAGCGTTAAGAATGATTATCAAGATTCCATCTCAGAGTGGATTTGTTTGGGATTGGGTTAATAATAAGTTACTCATGGATAGAAGAATGTTAAATATTCTTATTCTATATGATATATACATGCATCTGATTTACTATGTACATGTGTCCATGCCAATGAGAAAGCAACTTGTTACAAGAACAAAGAAGTGAAGAATTGTGCGACATTCTGCACAATTACTCGAAAGATCATGCAACCGCTGAAGATGTAATGACAGGTGCTGAAAATGCAGCACAACCAACAGAACTAGTTGTATTATTGATATATGATCACTCACAGATATGTTCACATATTGCATAGAATTTAGTTCTAAATATTACATCAAAGTACAATGTCCATAATATGAGAAATGAGCAATTCCAATGTAGAGAATGACCATCCAAACAAGCTTAAGAATTAAATCTCTCATGCGAATTCCAAGTGTCAATTCTATGAACACCCAAACTAACAAAATTGGGATCAATGTCAATACCAAGTGAGGGAGTTTTGATACTGGGACCAATACAACTCCATAGCTTTGAATATCAATATCCAAACGAAACCTTAGAGTTTTTCATGCATAGCTTGTTACGTTTGTAAGATTAATAACATATTCATTTTTCAACATGTTGAACTATTTTTTTTGTTTTGATCACTACTAAGAGAAGCAACCAATTCTTATGAAAATCTTTGTTTCTTTCATGTGTTGCACAACATCTATCGCATATTATCCGCATTTCAATTTTGTGTAGTATTCAGTGTGCTAACAAACAAGACACTACCAAGTTTTGGCTCTTTCTTGGACGAATGCCATTTTTTGGATCATTTTATCTCTACCAGTATTTGGCTAAAAATATGAACAACCAATACCTTACCTAAAATATTAGTAACCCAATTTCTTGGTAGATTAGCTTCGGCTCAACCTCAAACCAAACACAACCTGATGTATGATAATGTCTGCAGCGTTCAAACTACAACGTTCTCGTGCCATGGTACATGTTTTTTGTCATCCATTAAGCACACTCTTCTCCGTATCAATATGAATCGGCAAACCGCCTTTCCTAGTTGATGTCACCTTAATTTCGTTCAATTGCTTTTTATGAACCGTCGTCTATTCTATTCCCAAGGGCCTACTTGATTCACAGGACTCTAAAAACTAAGAATAGAAATAATACAAGATTGTAATGTTATGTCTATTTTGGCTACTACATGATTTTCGCTAGTTTGACTGCACCATAGGAAAAAGCAAAAACATTGTTTCTAAGAGATTAGTAGATACAAAATTTTCTATGAAAAAATGTAACGCAAATGAATCCTTAGAAAAAACAATCGTATATTTTTTCTAAGGGTTCCAAAATTCACATGAAAATCATTTCAAATAAAGAGGCCCTAAATCATATTATTGCAATTATTTTATCACAAGAAACAGAATTCCACCTCACCTCTCTCTCTCTGGCGAAGTAGGAGAGAGAGAGGGAGAGAGAAGAGATTAATACAGTAATAAAATAGAAAAAGTTTAAAGGAAAAGCGCACCGTTATTTCCACTCACTCCCTTCCTATTCCCTCCTCGTTCCCTCTCTTCTCGCCGAGCCACCCGACCAATTCCCTCCC